>NC_090930.1:1278570508-1278873538 GCF_040938575.1 Ambystoma mexicanum | reverse complement strand
TACAAATGGCAGCCATCTTAAAAATTATAGAAATACATATAAATGTAAATTGATAAACATCCACGAGCTAACAAAAGTCGTTTATAGTGATATTTTCAAAACCCATATTTTCGAATGCCATTTTCTCTACACCAAATTTGCCGACATTTTTTTTTCTTCAAATGTTTTTTTTATTTTATTTTTCAAATGGGGGATTCCCCCCAAACCCCTTTTTATTTTTATTTACACTTTTTTTTAGTAACAAAATACAAAAATAACATTTATTTGACCTAATGGTCATTCCAAAATGTGTTTTCGAAAATATGAATGGATTCCAACAAAAGTGGGTGGGATAACTCAATAAGGAAACATCTATACAACTGCAAGTGGGACTATGCACATTATAGAGCAAATAATTCAAGAAAAAGCATTTTATTTTCAGAGATAGATTTCCATTCGTCCTGACAGTTAATGCAATGCCCAATAGTTTTAAAATTGAAAACCCATATCTATTCTTTATATGCAAGTTGGCTGCATAAATCTTTCTTTCTATATTTGTGTGCCACACTGTGTGCAACCCAAGCTGAAGTGAATGTATTTGTGTGAATTTTGGGGCAGTGTTCAATGATATGAAAATGTACCGATCAAGATGTTTTTCAAACATGGGCACATAATGGCATGGAATATATTTTTTGTTTTGCATGTGGTAAATGTACAAAGTTGCAGAGTTTTTCCTTCATTGGTAAACACATGCATGTGTCTTGAAAATGTGGAAACCATCCAAGAACCAAATGGGGCATAAACAGTCACAACCACATTCCACATATTCGGAATCGATGAAATACGTGATTTACTGATATTTCATGATGCTTTCATAAATGTTTGTTTCAGACTCATTCCCTTTCTAGATGCAAACCATTTTTTTCAATGGTGGTGTCACAAGAGCATAAAACATCCCAGTCTTTTAAAATTGAGTCTTTTATAGCTTGACTAAATTTGAAAAATGTGGTGACACATACCAGCCCTATGGGGTTGTTTTTTAGCATTCAAAGAAGGCTCAATGAATGATTCACTGTTAGTGAATCTTGCTCGCTTAAGATATTGTTTAATGAATTTGGAGGGGTAGCCACACAAAGACAACGCATGCTGTAACATGTCTGCTTGAGTATTGAAACTGGAGAACCTGGTGCAATTTCTCCATATTCGAAGGAACACACCATAGTCTTCTCTTCAAATGCTGACATAAATAGAATTGCCAAATTTGGCACAAAAGTACAGCCCAAGGCAGTGTCTTTTCACTCTTTATAACTGTAATGTTTGCACATGAAGAAACTGTTCTTCCGCACTAATGGGATACCCTCAATTAAAAATTCAGTGGAGACCAGATAGCATCTCAGTCGATTGACTAATGCTTCCTGTAACAGAACAATAACGTTTTCCTGAGGAATGTTGGTGTACATGTATCTATGGTCACAAAATAAAGCTCTTAGGAAGAAAAATATGTCCTTGATTTGTCCAATCACATCCCTCTTGTCTTTACGTAATGCCAGGGTAAGCGGGGCATGTGGTTTGATGGAAAACTCTACATGAGTCAACAAAGGTTCCACAATGGATCCACAGTTGGATACAACGGGTAGACCTGGAGGAATAGACACATCCTTATGTATTTTAGGTAGAATGTAGAACAAAGGAACCTCATAATCAGAAGAATTCAAAAACACAAATTCCATTTGTTATAGAATACCTTTCTCCAGACCCTGCATTGAAAAGTCATGGATCAATTTTTTTATGACATTGGTGGGATTGTTGTTCAATTTTACATAGTGTCATGCAATTCATACCAGGTGCTACACTTCTTGATCATAATAATGTGTTTCCATGATCACTATCCCTCCACCGTTATCAGCTGACTTCATAAAGATGCAGGAATCATGCCTCAGCAAATCAATAGACCTAGGTTAAGTTTATCAACACTAAATTGGGAATGCACAACAGTCGTATCCAATTCAGATACATTGAGTTTCCAAAAATGATATAGCAGAGATGTTAGGCTTAAATGTAGTTTTGGATCTTAATCCTGTTACAACAGTGATATTATCAGCATGCTCAGTTGGAAATAGACACTTTAAGTAATACATTATTCGAAAGTGTTAATAGGATGGGAAGATACATTAAAAACAGGTAGTTGACCTTTCATCAATGATAGGCCCATCTCCCAGTCTGAAAGGTATGATCTTTGTTCTGAGGTACTTGATTCGTGGCACCTTGTTGAAAAACCCTGTGACCACGCAGACCACCTCTTAAAAAAAAAAGTAGGTCGACTACAGGCGAGTTGCTTGCCCAGGAATGATAATATATTTCCACATCCAAATTACTCAAATAGTTGTTCGAGAATGTCACCAATTTCTTTTTTGATATCAGGATTTTTTGCCTGAACTGTATTTTGTACTCAAATGAAAGAAAACATCCTCTGCCAAATAAGGTTATACTTGTTCCTTCTTAAAATTGGCAATGTCCTTCTGATGATCACCCATTTGCCCCCAGGGTATTGCCCCTATGCTTTGGGGGCCAGAGGTAGAGGGCAGCTTACATAGTAAGCAACCCCTCCCCCCACTTCAAAAACTGATCCCTGCACGGCACAGCAAACACATATTCTGGGGGGGATAAATGACATTACGTCCCCCCACTTAAAATTGTGGGGGGAATTGTCCCCCTGTCTCCCCCATGTCCTACGCCCATGCACACAGCCCATGATTCCCTGCTCCCACTCACACTGTGTTGCGCTCTTCTCTACTCTGCTCAGCAATACTTCCAACATGAACAACAAATAGTGTCACTGTTGTCTGTGTTCTAGTGGGAGTTTGGGGGTGGGAGATAGAATTGGCAAGGAAACAATGTATATGGCAATGAAAGGAACAACACATAAACTACCTATTAATGTAGGGCAGCATATTACAGCAAATTGGTGCAGACTGGCAATTCTGCCATATGTTCGTTATATTCTGCAGCTGTTCTACCGAATGCTTGATATGTCCCAGATATGTGTGTGTTACACTGAAACCATCTTCCATCATCATTTCACAGATTCTATATGGTACTTCTTCAGATATCATCTCAGGACAAAAGGGCATAAGATGTCGCTTGTACAATACATATGATTTTGGTAAAATGGTTCAGTTGTGCAAGTGCCCTTCTAAATAGTATACATGACTAATGCTCAGCATAGTGCTTCTCAAATCATCTTCCAATAATGCATATGTTCCTTTTTTATTCTACATTGTTACAGAAGAGAGAGAGGGAAGGGGGGTGCTGGAATGAGAATATCTGGATGGCATAGCAATTGGTAATGCCACGTCATGAACATTCCAACTTACTAAAGGTTTTTTTTTACCAAACTCCACCATACTACCCAATAAACAGTTCCCTAACAATATTTGCTCCAACCAGCAGCTTTGAAAGAAGTTTGGGTGCTGAGGCAATTTTGGGCTATTTTGTGTACAAGCGGGCTACTGTTGGGCTACTTTCAAGAGCAGATCTGTTTTGTTAGTCCGCCTAAGGCTGCCTCCCTTCCAACACCCACCCACAGTGACTCTTTCTACCCCCACACCTGCTCACTCTTCGCCCACCCACCCCACTCCCACTCTCTCTACCCCCACCCACCCTTTCTGCCCAAATCTACTTTAATCTTGGTACAATCTGTCCCAAACCAACTACAATCACGCACCCAACCCCTCTCTCTGGCCCCACCTATCCTACCCCACTCTTTCCCATCACCCACGCACCCAACTGCCACTTCCCTACCCCCACTCTCTCAACCCCCACCCACGTAACCTATTCACAATCTCTCTACCACTACATACCCTACCCCAACTCTCTCTACCCGACCCACCTACCCTATTCTACTCTTTAACCAAACACCCCCAGTCTCTCTACCCGACCCTCTGATCCTACCCCACTCTCTCTACACCCACCAACTGGCCCTACCCCACTGTCTCTACCCAACCATTCACCCTACCGCAACTCTCTATACCCCCACCCACCTACCCTAGCACCACTCTCTCAATCCCCACCAACCCACCCTAATACCACGCTCTCTACCCACAGCCACCCTAGCCCTACTCTCTCTAGGCCACCCTCCCAATCCCCACTCTCTCTACCCTCACTCACCCACCTCATCCCCGCTTTATCCATCCCCACACATCCCATCTGTCTGCTCTTGACCATCTCCTACTCTCTCTACGCTTAGCCACCCTGCCAACCCTCTCTCAAATCCGATACGCCCAGCCTTGCTCCACTGTCTCCACCCTCTCTACCCCTACCCACTCTACCATCACTCTCTCTACTCCCTACCTACCCAACACCTTCTCTCTCATCCCACACCGACACACTCTGCCCCCACTCTCTTGACCCCCACCCTCACTCTTACATTTCCTCACACCCCACCCCCTCTATGTCTTTATCTCACACACTCTGCTTTATTTCTTACCCTTTCACTCTCATCCTTTCTCACTCATATTTCCTCCCATCATCAATGGCACTCCTGATGAATGGCTTTCTCCCTTGCTCTGTTCCCCTTACTCATTTGCTTGCACACCTGCAACTATTATCGCACCATCCTTTGAAATGTTGTACTCTACACCTTGCACCCTGGTGCCTATACATACAAAATGCAAATAACAGCAGTTAACGCCCAAACTATTGTCATTACCAATGCTTGTTTGAATAAAAAAACAGCACATTTGCCATGAGGGATACACTTCATTGCAGCTCATAGTTGCAACTGCAACTCTGCCAAATCTGAAGATCATTTGTATAGTATTTTGGTAGTGACACATTTCCCATCACAGAGGTTCAATCACCTGCAAACACATTGTTATTCGTTGCTATATATGTTCATTAGACCTACATGCAATCTTCTCATGTTCAGACTGGCAAGCTTCCAGAAATTATACATAAATATAATCAAGCATAAACATGCTTCATTTTGTGCAGTCGTGCCTGAGCAAATTGATCAAACCTCTCTATAATTGACAAGATACATTTTTCAGATGTTGCCACAAAGGGCATATACAGTATGTAATGTGTTTCTATGTAACGGTTTTGCAAACTTTGTAGTAAAAGAAATCCGAAAAGAAATGGGAATGATATGTTTTCTCTATCTTGCAGTTCAGACGCGGGCGGTTACTCCAGGGTGGATTTGCTAATAATGGTAAGACATTTTGTCTCACATCTGTAGCACAAAATGAAATGTGAAGACGCAATGGATGTCCTGGAATCCGCCAGCTGTTGCTATTGCTCATCCCTGCTGAGCCCTGAGCCTTCTGCCCCACCCCACCCCCCCCCCGAAGGCCTGGCAATCTGTTAAAATCTCCAGCTCTTTGCTAATGCGGGGCACTCGGCTGATTTTAAGACGACAACCATCGGGTTGGGTGAACACAAGTCAGTGCCCACTGTGTAAGAAAAGCGGGGCAGACACGCAAAGCAGATGGCTGGAGGCCTGCTCGTTCCTGTTTCAAGGTCTGTTTGCATTCTAAAGTGACCACATTTGACAAGTTATATGACTAATGATGTTTTTTCGCTATGACCGGGCACTGAGACAACTCTAATTTGACTTCAGAGATCCAGTGCTATTTCTTCTCTACAAGCAGTCAATTAAAACCGCGTGTAACCGAAAAATCATACGCAGTGTGAAAAGAAACGTTCTTTCACTGAAACTCCGTCTTGCGTTTGGACTGCTAGACAACGTATTGCGCTGGTCCGTCGTTGTTACTACTCTATGAACACACGCAGATTGTAAACATACCTGTGCAAGCAGCACATGATAATGACATTCAGGATTCCGTGTTCATCTTCTGCAATGGATTCAGAATAAACTGAGAAAGCAGGTAAACATGACAGCAGATGGTGCACATACACATATACACAGGCTTGGACTGGCCTATAGGGCAATAGGCCCATGGCCGAACCAAAAACACAAAATGCTGGTGTGGGCCAGTTGTTTTGGTCAAAGTGGGCCACTTTTCTGGCCAATGTTGGCCAGTTTGATGAGTTACTTTGCTATGATGCGAGTAGTTTTGATCAGTGTTGCTGAATACATATTCTTTAAAATGCACAATTTGCATCACATTTCATCCCAAAATTCCAACTTGGGGACTAGTCAAACAGTGTCACAAAAGGATGGAAGGAATGAACAGCCATTTGCAACTGTGGGCCACTTTTTCACTGGTGCCCGAGACAATGTTATGGCCCAGTCCGACCCTGCATATACACATACTCCTTATCCTGCCACACTTTGCCTTCCACTCATTAGACACAGTCCTCAGTTTCACTATCCACACTCTCTACAATCTTCACAGATCCTCTGCCATGTTTACCCAACAAGACCATGCTGGCTGGCTCTCCATGTACAACTGCTCTATTTTCAAGATCCTTCTCTACAAAGCCATCAATGGCCATGCTCCCCAGTACTTGTCTGATTGTATATCTATCTACTCACCATCTCATTCCCTCCATGCCTCCTGTGTACTCGACTTCACTCTCCCATTCCTTTGTGCCTTCTCTCACTCCACAATTTCTGCCTACTCGCTCCATTGGAACCTATCACGATCAAGCCAGCTTGTCAGTGATTCTAATTAAAAGTTGGCTTAAACTTCACTTGCTAAAGAGGCAGCTCCCATAACCCTCACCCCCATACACTCTACCCATCCCGGCCACACCCTGCAGTGTTGCAACATAATTTAAATATTGTCATTACACATTTTGCTCAGTATGCCTCTTTAGTCTGAAGCAATTAGTTTCCCTGCCACTCCACCACAGGTTAAATGTACATTTGTGAACCACCCTTTTTTGTATTTTTTTGTTTTGTGTGTTGTTTCTGGTCTTGTCCCACCCTCATAAAATGGCTCACAATGTATTTTTCATCGATTTCATCTCCCACTCTGTGCATTTTCTATTGTAAATTGTTTCTGATAAAAATTGCTCTGTGATATCTACAAGGCCATATTTTAATACACCCAAAACAGAAGAGGAACTCTAGGCAAGTTCCCATTTGAGACAGAAAAACAGAAAGCATCCCACATGAGTAGCACCAATCAGAGCAACTGCACCCAATATTTCCTGCTCACATGCTTGTGTACCAGAGATGCTGTAAAGCATAGGTCTTGAAAGAAATGATCCACATAGAGCCCAAACAATGCAAAGCCATCTTCCATCCCATGCACAGCATAGCAGCTTGTGGACCTGTAAACTATCCTCCAAGCCAGCACAAAAGGAAAAAAAAACAGCAACTCCTGCCATATGTTTTACTCTCATTAGAGATCATTAAAAAAGTATAGGCTGTCCACAGTGGTGCTGAAAACACAGTAATTCATGAGAAAGGCTCCGAACAGCAAATGGTACATAGTGTAATGCATACAATGTCCGAAACATTAAAGGAACACTGGGAATGTTCCCATTTTATGCAGAGGGCATCCCAGGTGAGACAAATCAATCACACCAATGGCTCCCTACTTTGCCTGCTCGCAAGCCTGTGTTCTGGCAAAGACACTGTAACCCAGACTCCTTCTCCTGTTTTTCATATTTTGGATAGCTCTGTAAGCTTTCAAACTTTTGTTTTCATGAATACTGGGTTCTCAGCTCCATCCTAAACCAGCAATACTTCACTGAGGCACTCTAATAAGAGTGACATGTGTTCAATGAGTTGCTCTTGTCATCTTCCAATTTAGCTTGGATGTTATTTTACCAATGCTAAAGCTGTCATTGTGAGGAATTCGACCATCCGCATTGTGGGTATGCGTTTGCCTGTTTTTTTTTTTTTTTTTAATTTGAAATGAAATTGAATGATGGTAGCTCAACCTCTGGAAAATGTGTGGGGCTAATCCACACACATTTTCCTGTGCTTATCGCACAACATACCCATAGGCCCGTGAATTCTGGGTGAACATACCATACAGGTGCAGTCCCCCCTGTCATATTTAGTTGGGATATGACACGAGGCGTACACAATACATCTCAAGAAGGGAAGGGCCAAACCTTCCCCCTGCCATGGCCAGCCTGATTAACTAACAACGGCTCCATGGATATGCCCTGTCCTTTTGTTGGGCCATACATCTAGTAGCAATGATTCACATACCATTCAAAGGTTAATTCAAACAGGCACACATGGGGCCTGGCTCTAGAGACTAACAAAGGAGACAGGAAACCCCAACAAAGTTTCATTTACACTGTGTCAAACTGAAGACAGCTTCCACCACCAGTATCGATTGACAGTGAACTGTCATGTCTGGGACTGCGTGTTTAGAGTAGTTTACTCAAAGGGTGACCCCATTCATAAGGTACAAGAATGTGGTTTGCTGGAACCAGATACTGTGGTCTTGCCACAGCTTCAAGGGAGACCTGCCTCTTTGATCAGGAACCACAGAGAGCTCCATTAGCCAGAGAGACACTTTTATCCACAACAGACAGGAAGATGGGTGGTACTTGGTATCACATGTTTTCACGCTTTGCCTTTTCTGTTGCAAAGGACTATTGTTATGATCTCATGCATACAGATAATTGTTGGTGGGGGTCCCAGGATTGGTTCAATAAGGTAGGCTTAGCCTACACCAATCTCTGTGGCCCATTTGGATTTCAAAGAGGGCCAAGTCCTTCTTTTGGTTGATCATTTGAAGGCATCACCAGAAGCAGAAAGAATAACGAATTATTGGACTCTGGCTGAACGTACAGTCTGCCTTACTTCTTCTGCAAGTGAAGGAAGGCCAGAACGTTCAAGAAGGAAGCAATATCCTTCTGCTAATCATCTCCCATGGAACAAAGGGAGATACTGAATCCAGAGAACCCTCCAGCAGCTCCAGAACCGTTACCCAGCCAGAACACAGTGTGCCCTTCTAGACTCTGCAGAAAGATTCCTAGGCAGGAAGTGCCAGAGAGTCTCTGAACCATAAACCAAGGACAAGGCAGCTGCCTGTAACACTCTCTTCAGCTTTGGCCCGTCCACCTTAAAGGACGACACAAGCCCAGTGAATCAGCTAGGAGAAGTGCATCAATGAGCACCTACCGATGTCCGCCTTAAAGGACATTTTCGAGCCAGTGGAGTTCCTCGAGCTGCAACGGACTGCAACGCTGGCTGTTGTTGTGAACAGAGGATAGCACAGGGGCAACGGGCTAGTGTTGGAAGTAGGACCACGCAGAGCAACAGAGGTTTAAATACCAGATCCGTGCTTGGACCGAACTCAGGTATGGTATTAGGGGCATTATTAAAAAAACGATTAAATAAAACTAAATAGTTACGCCATAGTCGCTTAAAAACTCCAGAGATGCCTCGACCAGTGCTTCAGAACCACCAACCATCACTGAGAAAACAATTCCTGACCCTGAGCCACCATGTAGGCCAGCCTGCACAAGTTTGTCCAGCCTCACTCACCAAATCGTTTGCCACCTGATACCCGCAGCTGTTTCCCGGCTTGAACTCTGTCACAGAAGCAGCAAAGCATCCTGAAATCAACACCCTGTTGAGTTCCAAGAACAGATACAAGCACAAGGTGCATTGTGGTTCTCTCCCCCTGGTCCATCTTCAAAGGCCCCTAGAGAAATGCTAAGTCCCATTGATCCCTTTGTGGTAATGCCAAGTAACCTTGAACTGTTACGATTATTTACTATACCGACTACCCTCCTGTCAGTATCCAGAGTGCATCCCTTTTCCTGCTTTGAAACTGTCTGTCCTCTGCATTCCTTTACAAGGTGGCTTGCATTTGGTAGTGTTACTAGAACTGTCTGTTCTGATAATAATAAAATAGATATTTTTATACAAACTTGCCTGGACAGTCCCTTTAATCATTGGGTAATAATTGTATGTTCACTGTTTTTCAACTAACCAAAAATACACGACTTTTTGGAGATAAGCCTGCCGTTCCATCTATGTTACCAAAATTGGACAAGGAGGTTTATAATTTGCTTGTGTTTCCAATTAGTTCGGATCCCTTCTGGTGTGCTAAAGGTGTGGGGCTGATTGACGGTTTAGAAATCAATATTCATCCCTGGACCACTGGTTTCCCGGAAGTTGATTCATCACAGTAATGATGGACCTGCAATGGTAAAATATTTTGCGATGTGCTGGCTTGGTATAACTAGTAATTGGTTAATTGTATTCTTATAGAGGTTGCCAGAGCACAGGGATGTGAATATGCAAAATCTGGTGTCATTGGTGTGACTGTGTGTTTCTTGCAGTTCATTCGGGATGTTCTTCGACTAAAATCGAAACTTAACCAGAGTTCCTCTCCTTTGTGTTTATTTCATGTGTATCACTTGCTTTGAAATGTTATTTTCAGTTCTATCTATCTATTGTCTTGTATGTCACAATCTTCAAACATGAGAAATGCCATAGGGGTGATTATCAACTTATTCTAAAAGAAAGGTGCAATGCACCAAATTCTGCCTATCATATCCACATAAAAAGAAAAATCACAAATGAATAGTAATACACATGTTCGGATATTATATATTCAGTTGTTCGATTGGTATGTTGAAGTGTGGTGTAAACATTAACACTGCTGTGCTGCCAAAGGCTTTGGGGGTCATTCCGAGGTTGGAGGTGAGTAACTGTCATTACCGCCATGGAACAAATAACGTGTCTGTGTAGGTAAGAGCCCGCTAATACAGGGCCATTACGACCTCACGGGCACAAGCTTTGTGCCATGCCGGTAACGACATTACCTGCATGCCACTAAAGCCGCTAAAAAGGGCCTTAGCACCATCAACCAAAGCGTAGATTGCACTACCGGCATGAATCAAGATGGCATTAGCGGTGACCGCTATTAGCGGTGACCTCTATCAGCAGTCACTATAAATAAGCGGAACCGAAAGTAGCGTCATTGCACAGGAACCATGGCGGCCATCTTTAAAAACACAATCCATTGCCATCCTCAGCAGCCAGGACCTGGTGGATACTGCTGTGTGTGAGATCCTAAACACTACAACATCACAATGCCCAAGGCTGTGAAGAAGGGCGCCTTCCGCCAGCGCAACGAGTGCTTTAATGAAGATGAGCTGACCATGCTCGCGGAGACCCTAGAGCAAAATGCAGACATTGTATTTGCCCAAAGCATGAAGAGGGAGGCCATAATACGCAAGAAGGAGATCTGGGCACATGTGGCACAGAAAGTAAGTGTGGTTGGTAACACCCACCGCACTATCAAGGACTGCAGGAAGTGGTGGGACGACTTGTGGCTGCGATTCCGCAACATACTCTCTGCTAACAGTAGCCAGGCAATGTCAACCCGCGGAGGAGCAAGCTCCCCCATAAAGCTGTCCCGGTGGGAGGACATATTTGCTAGCCTGATTGGCATGGAGTCAATAGAAGGTGTTGGAGACATGGAGTGTGGCGCCACGTCATCAGCGGACAGAGGTGAGTGTCATAAGAAAGCACTGTAATGCAGAGTCTGATGATAGTCCACCAATATGTCTGTCTAAAGAGGCAAGCCATGGCCCAATATACACACATTCCCAGCAAAGTTGTGGTACGCAGCACAGACACATGCAGATGCCTGCAGCAAGGCAATGCCATACCGTACACAAACCACACTAATATGTCAATGGCATGAGTCACACTGCATACAGGCCCCAAGAAATATGCATGCCACATACCATACGTCTGCCCCAACATGAGTGACCACTGACGGATGCCTGCATTGCTCACCCATGTAGCAAGCAACATGATCATCCAAAGTCAACTGCCTATTACCCTCCAATGTGTAAATGGGCAATAATAGAAATGTATGCATAATGCTTCTCAAACCATCACTCATGCCGTCCCTCTCTTCGACCCCCACAGGCTGAGATCATGACAGCGAGGCGCGGGACTCACCCCCACAGCCAACCACACCCCGGAAGAGGGCCCGGGAGGAGGCCAACAGGCCTTCCACCTCAAAGGCCCAAACCAAGGCCCGCCATGCACCACCAAGGAAACCACCTACAGATGCCACAGCACTGGAGCTGCCAAGGGCAGTCGAGACGGAAGCCACAACCCCTGTCCCACTGCCACACGACACAGCGGATGTTCCACACTCAGCAGAGTCCAGCTCAGTCGGGGAGGTGGCATCCACAGCACCCCTGGCTCAGGAGGAGGCGCAGGAAGAGGTGTGGGTGCCTGTGGAGGATGAATCCTCAGAACAGACCTGCACACCAAGTCCAGCACCATCCCCCCAGATCACATCTTTGGAGTCTGACCACGCCACCACCCCAGAGCAGTCTGTGGTGGAGTATAACCAAGGGGCCATGAGTCCCATAGTGGAGCCCATCCAAGTCCAACATGACACCCAAGCACCCTCCACCTCCACAGGTGTTCTGGTGGGGCCGCAGCATCATGAGGAGCTGACTGCCCTGTGTGTCAGTTTGTGAATGACAATGCCCAGGCAAGGCAGGAGTGGCGTGAAAACACCAACTCTCGGGGGCAAGAAAATTGCTGATAACACCGCCTCCCTGGGCAAGATATTTGCAGACAATACAAGCTGACTGTGTGAGGAGGTATCCGCCCTGCAACAGGTCCTCAGCCACATTGATGATGCTATGGAGGCAGAATGTCCATCACCTGAAATGGAGCAGGCAGCCACACCATCGTCCTCCAGCTCAACCCAGACCAGCCCACTCCGCATGTCGCCGCACAGCCTGCACCGGCCGGACATGCCACCACCAGGTCCAGGGAGTGCCAAAAAGTAGACTGGCCTGCCTGATGGGGGCATTAGACACTTGTTGGGACATCTGTGGGAGAGTTGTGGGGGGAGGGGGTGGGGGGGTGAGGGTGTGTGGGGGAGTTGTGGGGGGAGGGGGTGAGGGTGTGTGGGGAATTTGGGGGGAGGGGGAGAGGGGTGAGGGTGTGTGGGGGAATTGTGAGGGAGGGGGTGAGGGTGTGTGGGGGAGTTGTGGGGGCAGTGGGAGGGGGGTGAGGGTATGTGGGGAGTTGTGGGAGGGGAGGGTGGTGGAGGGTTAGTGCACTTTCGTTTTCATTGTAAATTTTAATACACCCGTTGTGTTAAAAGAAAGACTTGAGTAGACATTCATCATTGCGCATGTGCCATTTATTCATATACAGTGCATAGTGTACATGTATGCAAATAAAGGGGGGTCTGGGAATCTCTCTACCAGCACGAACACAGCCCAATGACCTGTTCTTGGGTGAATAACCCCTGGGAGAGACTCTACCAAGTCTTTAGCTCACTGTCCTTTTCACAGAGAAGAAATTTCCCCGCATATCAGCCTTTGTCCTGCCCAGGGGCAGTCCAGCGCCGAAATGCTAGGCAATTCTCCTCTGAACAAGAGTACCATCAGTAACCCCATACACGTGTTTCAGCCTTGTTGGGCATCATCAGTGAGGTGAAACTGTTGCCTCTCTAAGAACAGTGAGCAAGGGGTCCACGTCTGGATTGCCCTGTTAACTTAGGGTGAAACCCAAAGTTAATGTATGCAAACAAAGGGGGGGTCTGGGAATCTCTCTGACAGCACAAACACAGCCCAATGACCTGTTCTTGGGTGAATAACCCCTGGGAGAGACTCTACCAAGTCTTTAGCTCACTGTCCTTTTCACAGAGAAGAAATTTCCCCGCATATCAGCCTTTGTCCTGCCCAGGGGCAGTCCAGCGCCGAAATGCTAGGCAATTCCCCTCTGAACAAGAGTACCATCAGTAACCCCATAAACGTGTTTCAGCCATAGTGTACATGTACCCCCACACCCAGTGCCTTCTGTCCAACTATCATGTCACCCTCTGCAGCCATATGTGTCAGGAATGTTGTGTAATCACTGTCTGACGCACAGCACGTCCCTCCTGTGCATCAGCACCGCGATGATGTGCAGCCACTTCTTCTTCATCCCCTTCATCATCACCAGGTGGTTGCAGTTTAATGTCAGGGGGCAGGAGCACATTGCGTCGGATACACATGTTGTGCAGCATGACACATGCCATGATGATCTTGGCCACCTTCTTATGCCTGTAGAGGAGTGCCCCACCTGACGGGCTAAGGCAGCGAAACCATGGCTTCAACAGGCCAAAGGTCTGCTAAATGACCACACGGGTACGGGTGTGGGATCGATAGTAGTCCATACTCTCTGCTAACAGGAGCCAGGCAATGTCAACCCGCGGAGGAGCAAGCTCCCCCATAAAGCTGTCCCGGTGGGAGGACATATTTGCTAGCCTGATTGGCATGGAGTCAATAGAAGGTGTTGGAGACATGGAGTGTGGCGCCACGTCATCAGCGGACAGAGGTGAGTGTCATAAGAAAGCACTGTAATGCAGAGTCTGATGATAGTCCACCAATATGTCTGTCTAAAGAGGCAAGCCATGGCCCAATATACACACATTCCCAGCAAAGTTGTGGTACGCAGCACAGACACATGCAGATGCCTGCAGCAAGGCAATGCCATACCGTACACAAACCACACTAAGATGTCAATGGCATGAGTCACACTGCATACAGGCCCCAAGAAATATGCATGCCACATACCATACGTCTGCCCCAACATGAGTGACCACTGACGGATGCCTGCATTGCCCACCCATGTAGCAAGCAACATGATCATCCAAAGTCAACTGCCTATTACCCTCCAATGTGTAAATGGGCAATATAGAAATGTATGCATGATGCTTCTCAAACCATCACTCACGCCGTCCCTCTTTTCGACCCCCACAGGCTGAGATCATGAAAGAGAGGCGCGGGACTCACCCCTACAGCCAACCACACCCCGGAAGAGGGCCCGGGAGGAGGCCAACAGGCCTTCCACCTCAAAGGCCCAAACCAAGGCGCAGTGCCTGTTCTGTGGGTTTTGGGCAGGGGTGAGGAGCCACGTCATCAAGGGATAGCCACTGTCACCTGCATGGGTGGCAAAAAAAGGTATATATCAGTCGATGTTGATGATGGACAGCTGTACTAGTCACACATGCCGGCAGATTATCGTTGGTCACATGGACATGTCCCTGGTTGTATGCACGCCATTTTTAGGCCCTCAATGTGTCCTGTGCCATGGAATAATGGTGTGGGTTGCTTCTTCAAGATGAGACACGGTGTGCTATTCCGTCTTGTATCTCATGCATTGTGTACGGATACAGCTGTTTTTGTGTCAATTTAATGATGTGTTGTGTTCTGTAGGATTTTTGTGACTGGGAGCGTTGGCCGTAGGCTCTGCAATATTAGGCATTCAGTGCTGATTTTTCCCATTGTGACATGCAGCATTCCTGTGGTTCTGGCGGCCCTGTGACAGACAGTGGACTCCCTTGGGGGTTCAGTCCAATGCTCTCCCATGGATGCTTGTCCCGTGTGGTGATTCGCTGGACACAGCAACATAGTGCATATACACTGCATGTTGCTGGATGGTGTTACGGAGGGTGAGGTCCGCTGATGAGTGGTGCACGTGTTGTGGGATGTGGTGTGGCTTACTGTTAGTCATGTTGTGATAGGTGTCGACCTTACTTCATTCCTATGGGTTTTGGGTGTCATGTTCTGTTTGGAATGATTTGGTGCACAATGTTTAGTGATGTGCACATCGTGCTGTCACATAAACATTGACACCATGGTGGTGTGTGCATCTCTCCCCCCATTTCACTGCCATGTGCCTTCCAGGCAACTTACCAAGCAGCCAGGCACGTCGTACAGCATGACGCTCCGAGAAGTGTGGTAGCGTGGAGTTCGGCAGGACCATTGAGTCATGAGTTGATCCAGGATATCGGGCACAACAATGTGTGATGATCTTGCTGGCGTTGCATACCATCTGCACTTTGATGGAGTGGTATTGCTTGCGGATGCGGTACGCCACCTCCATGGCATGCGGGACCACCAACTCCACGTGGGTGCAGTCGATGTCACCTATACAATTTGGCATGCCTGCCAGTGCATGGAAGCCAACTTTTGTTTCAAATATCTCCTGGTGATTCTGTGGTAGGGATATGTAGTCCCTTGTGTGCTTGAGTAGGGCATCCAGCACTTGCTTCAGAATGCAAGAAAATAAGGGTTGTGACATGCCATGCATGTGCACCACTGTGTGCTGATAGGTGCCTGTGGCAAGGAAGTGGAGCACGGACACTACCTTCAGCAGTGGGGGATGGTGGTGCGTATTTCAATGAGGCTGACAATGTCGTTGTGTATCATGTCCACGATGGTGGTGATGGTGTCCCGGTCCAGACGGTACAGGGTGTGGTTCTGCTCAGGTGTTAGGTTGAGAGGACTAGCTCTGATGTGAGGAATTGGGGGCTGCCTGGATGGTTATGCTGGCTGCACTGGTGGGGCATGCTGGGCCTGTCTCACACTCCTTCTCCTGCTGCGTCTCCTCTGCATTGCCTGCTGTTGCTGTTGTTGTTGTTGTTATTGTTGCAAAGCAAGCATTTTCTCCAGCTCCAGTATTTCTACTACTATTGGAATCATCTTGGTGTGGGAAGGGGTGTGGTTTGTGAGTGTGCTCCTTTTGTACTGGCCCAGACTCCATTGCCTCCACCTGTGCTGATAGTGTGCACCTGTGGCAGTTGGGAACACTGCACATAGCATTTTATGGTTGGTTCTCGATGCCGGTATTTACGGCATGGCAGTATCCAATATTTGCGCCTTCATGATGCCGGTATTTGCTTGTCCACCTGACTTGTGATTTACTCCCTTTAGCGGCATGCTGCTATTGCCGGTATGATGGGCCGCATGCCAGCGCCCATGCTGCTATTAGAGGCACCGTTATTTATGGTACCAATAATAGCGGTGAGTTAGGTCGGAATTTCCCGGAGCGGTATGCAATGCCGGTAATCCTTTACCGGCATCGTTTTGCCATTACCTCCAACCTTCATGGTTGTCGTACAAAAGCTGTACGCACCAGTTCTCCCACATCTCAGCACCAACTGGCACTGGTTACACTTGACCAGGTTTGCACATGCTTTTGGTACATTCCCAAAAACAGAAAACAACCGCCACACCCATGACTCCCGGCAAGTGTTTGTAGTGCAGAGTTCCTCCTCCTCATTCTCTTCTTCCGCTTCTTCTTCGATCTCTACATCCTCACCCGTATATCCCTCTGCAGGCCCTTGGGGAGGTGGTGGCGGTGGAGGGTTTGGGGGTGGTTCTGAAGCTAATGAAGCAACAGTATCCATGGATGCCATAAGGATTAGTTGCCTAATGGTTGCTACAGCACTAAAGGCAGCACAACTCAATCTGCTATAGCCAGAAGCACAATGAAGATGAGCTCGGGGGTGTGGACATTTATAGGGGTGGAGGGGTGCGCCTCCTGACCATATTGATCACTCAAAAGCGCTGCAAAAATTCTAAACGACACGTTCACAGGTAGAGCTATTGTATGGGACATGTGAAATGGTGATTTTATACTGTAAAATAATTTCCCATGTATGTATAAGTTCTTTTGTAATGTTGTGGACGCAGACAAACTGTGCAAATTAGTGCACACGCTCAGTGTGGGTGCGGTCACATGATGACGTCCTGAACACATCCGCGAGGGAAATGTGTGCCCGCTGGACAGCAAATGCAGACTAACAAATGTGCGCATGCGCGCAAGTGTTCTACAGACAGTGTTCGGGTCCTGAAACTAATCAAAAGTGTGACACAAGTGAGACGGACAGTTAGGGACAGGCACGATGTTTGCAGTACTTATGGGTGTACTGTGCATGTGAGTACATGATCTGATTACTGTACGGACAGGTCCAGTGTCCTTAGGACACCTCCATTTTGTTTGACTATGAACATGCCGGCCACAGCGCCTGTTCTACGGATGGTTGCATCTTGGCTGCGGACGATACAGACAGGTATAGTGTCCATAGGACACTCCCATTTCGCTGTTTACAGACATCCCAGACACCTGGTGTGCTATAGGAACATGTTTTATCTTGTTTGTGAGCGGTACAGAGATGTATAATGTCCTTAGGAGGCCCCATTCTGTTCATTTTCGCACAACTTGTACAGATGGTACGTTCTAAGATCAGTTCCATCTTGGTTTGTATTGGTACGGGTAGGTGTATTGCCATTAGAACATCCATATTCTATTGCTTATGGTTAGCTCGAACAGGGGCGCTGTTCGGGAACATTTTAAGTCTTTAAAAAAAATAATCCTCAAACCCTTCGACTTACAACAAATATACAAAACTTTCTAAAAACACACACATACTTCAATCAACAGAAAGACAGGGGGAAGCAGATACTGACACGAATAGAGAATTAGGGTTCAACACAGGCTGATTGTGAGGAGATGATTTGTGAGGGGAAGAAGGGATGATGTTTCATCAAAATGTCTGTTTTCTTCTTCAAGGTTTGGGGATGGATCACTATGAAATGGAGAAGGGGGGCAGGTACAGGTGGGACAGTGATAACATATTTCTCCTCTCACAAATTCCTCCACAAATGTAGTTAAACTGTTAAAATTGTCATTTAGTGTGTCCATTTTCAGTTCTATCCTTTTCAGCCTTCCTGTGTGTCGTTTGTTGGCCTTTCTTTTTTTTTTTCCTGGTCTGTTGAAAATATATATATATATATATATATATATATATATATATATATATATATTTATATAACATCCCCTTAACAACGTTTTTTTTTAGTGAATTGTATGGGTTTTTAGTAGGGCAACTTAACCATAACGTCCCTTTAACCATTTTTTTTTACTGAATATACATAAAGATGCTTACCTTCAGCACCAGGCCTGATGCTGCTCCTGGCTGCATTGTTGCCTCCCATAATGAAGGCCGCTCGGCTCCCGTGTGAAAGAACAGGAACCAGGAAGCACAGTGTAAATCCTTATTCCTGCACATGGATACGGATGCAGGAGCACTTAGTTTGAAACACTTCATTGGGTCTGAATGTGCAGGGGCGTCGTGGAACATTCAGACAGGCAGGTACCCAGCTAGCATCCATAATGGGCCATGCAAGGCTGGGAAGGCAAAAAGCTCCTTTCTCCACCCTGGAACAGGAACTGTCAAAGAGAAGCAAGGTTTCCCACTGACAATTTAAGCCAAGGCTCCTCCATGAATGGTGAGGGTACTGACTGGTTCACGTCGGTCACCCAATATGGACAAGCCGCCATTGCTATTGTCTTGCAAATTCCAACTATTGAAAAACTTTTTTTCATCTACGATGATACCAAGCAAAAACAGTGAATACTATCATACTCCTTTGTTTTGCTTCAAAACGCTTGTCTTTTAATAATTGAGCTTGCAGGCAGAAGACCCTTTCACCCATACAGAGAGTTTAGCAAAATGCTACTGTTGTGCTGCCAAATTTGAGCATGTGATTTGTGAACTACACCCTGATTTACTGTACCTGAAGTGGACAACATGAGAAATGGAAACAATGCACTCTCCTTTCGGTGGGGTTGTGTGTGCTTCAAAAACTGTAGGTTGGAAAAAACGGATAGCCAAATATGTAACTATGATTCCAAAAAATGTTGCAATGCATTTTGTACATTGCGAAGTAAAATCTGATTGCCAGCATATGTGAGATGGACTCCATCTCTGCGAAAAATGAAAGAGCTGTGAAACAAACAAGTTTTTATTGTGGAATGAGGACATGCCAACATCTCTTAGAAAGGCACAAACAGCCTTATTCACATTGCACCTCTCTTTCTCCATTTGTGGAACAAATGCAGAAGAACGCAGCCATATTTGTCTTTGTGCAATATGGGAAAAAAATATTTGCCAATTTGGAAACCTGTCCATGACCTTCGCAAGTCCTTCCTTCATTGCAAATTGCAAAGAAATTCCAGAAACATGGCCTAAACTGTTTCATCCACAATGAATGATAAGTATATCAGGATGACACTCTGTCTGTAAAGTTGCACAGAGAGGTACCAAGTCCAGCGACCTCATTTCACGCACGCCATGCCAGTGTACTTCCACATGAGAAAATCCAAGATCTGCACATAGACTGCAACTTTCTGCGTGCACCTTCAACCAATGTATCCATGAGTCTCCCAAAATCCAGATAATCTGTTTTCGAGCACACAGAGCCATGGCTGTCTGGTCTCCTGTCAGGGAAAAGACGTTATCACTAAATTTCTCTGTACAGAACACACCCACCGAACTTTGCTGACCAATCCCTACCTTCGCACATTTTCATCTGCATGCGTCTCCACCCCAGAATCCCCGTCGCCAGCAAACTACCGCCATGTTCACGGACACGTACAGGATCAGAGCGTGACGACTGTACATTTAAATATTATTCCCCTTTTCTCCTTTAAGATAGGCTCTGAAAAGAGCCATTTTTTTTGGGCAGATGCCTTACAGACACCTGTTATTTTGTTTTTTTAAAATATTTTTTGTTCTTACTTTACTCCTACAACCATTACAAAACCTTCTCCAAAGCAAGCATTACATTCCAAAAGAACATGGCATTTCCCAAAGAAGATAACACAACACCATCTGCTTCAAAATAAGCCACATTACTGGGAACAATGTTCTCGTGGCTGCAGAAAAACATGCCAGCTCGTAACATAAAAGCATGCATGCCGCAATTGATGTTACACCTCCCAATACTTTGATCTGGACCGAAAACAGAACTGTTGTTCCATTTTCCTCTAGAGGTAACCCAGAAAAAAATGATTTTGCAGTTGAAAAGATGTTCATGACTGCTTGAACCAACTGTTCCAAATCTTCCAACAAAGTACGTGAACTCACGTAGCCCAAATGGCAAGCACCGTAGTGCAAAAGTACCACATGAGGAGTGGTCATCGTAAGCATCTTGGTGCAAACTTCGATAATTGCTGCAACATTGCGATCAGTCTCAGCGCTCCACACCACCTCACTCCTCTCACATCGAAATAGTGTGCCACATGCCTACTTTCGGCATAGTGCTGTAAACCTTGGACAAAAATATCTCCAAGGACCAAAACCCTGACACTTTGCACCTCTGCCATCTTCAGTATATGCACCGTCTTTCGACACGAAAGAGCAATGTGAACCTCTTATTGGCTGATGCCTACAGTCCCCTTTCCATGCTGGATTTGCTGTAGAAACCCATATGTGACACGCCCTACCCACTGACAAGCGTTGTCTACGTGTGGCACGTAACTCTTAGCCAGTCCTTCTATCCTTTCCACATCACTCGCAAATACATTCCCTCATTGGACACAGCTAAGCACTCACACAACCATCTACCAATCACATTCAACATCCCTACATCTAACTCCTTCATCAAAATTTCGCACTTCAAATGTACTATTGATCACTCTGAATGCAAGTCGCATATCATTGCAAAGCACCTACTTCAAAAATGACTGTGCGAGTGTTGCGGATTTCTACATACTGCTCCATGCATGCGCACATGCATGCGTATAATGTACAGTTATGCAATTTTAATCAGAGAACGTGTGCAACCCTTATGATTTCATTTAAACAATTTAATGCCACTAAATCTGCATAGCCAATACATACCAACACTCCCCCTTTAAGTGCAAGATGTCCGATTTTTCATTGACAAACCGCACTACTACTTATTGTCTCCCGCATAACCTATACATATGTTACAACCCTCCCTATTTAGTGCAAAACTCAATTTTCCATTAGAAAATGGCACAATTTTTTACTGTGTACCGCCTACATAACTGCTACTTACAATGCGATCGTATGAGAAAAACAAAATGTTGCCGATTGCTGTGGTGACATCACCCTCTGAGGGTCTCCCGATTTTTCGAAATCGTACTTATAAAATGAAAGTACAGACATTTTTCCCATCTACTATAATGACCTATCGCTTACAATCCTCTCTGCTATAGATAACACAGCTTAAAAGAAACAAGGCATTTTCATAACCTAAAAATTGTACTCATTTCTGAAGCATGTGCAACTAACATACTGCAAGTAACATACAAAGGCAGCACGTAGTGAAGTGAAATGTACACATGCACTGTGTTGAAATATGAAAGGAGAATACTCTGGCAAAAGATGCAAAATTAACGTGTACAGTAACATCACTGCTTTAAACACACAAAGTTACTACTTCTTCTTTTTATAATCGCAGTGAGGACTACTCTCCTGAAAATCAACATCATCTACACTGCAAACGACATATCCGAAGAAACCTGGTCATTCTGCAAAAAAAAGTAAGTACAGTACTACCTTTATATTCTAACTATTCCTCAAACAGACTATGTGGGTTATGTATTTAATTTGCACACCAAAGCAAATAGTGATTTCTGAACCATTCTACCCACAAATCGCCATTTATTAAACAAAGAATAACATGCAGAATGACTCACAAATACCCGTGTGTTTGTAACTCAAATAACATACAGAAGCCTTAGAATGTTAGTACTAGAAAACAAATAGCTATTTCAATTTTATGCCATTACGCTTACTAGTAATGCTTCTCCTCATCACTAGCCCACTTAGTACTCTCATCTGAAGCACATTGTAGTAGTATACAAACAGAAAAATAGCCTTCCCAAATCATTGTAAAAGGCCAATGCACATTCACAGACCACCACAAAGAGCTTCCCCATCAAACTCATGCACGCATGCACACAGCGCACATACATTGTACAACAGACCAAACAATGCCTTCTTTTTTTCAACAGACCCCAAAGAATGCCTACCAAAAAGCAAGTCCGTAGAAAGGAACGCAGAAGTAGAGCAAATAAAAATAAAAGTGTCCAACCTAAGCATCCATTTGTAGCAGAGTTTGTAGAGAACTTTGGAAGGAAACAGCTAATACAGTTGTTTAACGAAACAAAGGAAGCTTCAACTACCAAAACTTTACCTCCTCCAGCAAAATCTGGCAAGAAACACAAATCTCTTCGCAAAAAATTAGCTACCAGTACTGCTAACAATTCTCCTATTAATCCTGATATAGTAACAAGAACCTATTGTAAAAAAAGTATTTTAGCAAAAATGTTTCGCCACAGAGTCCTTCAGAATCCAATAAGAAGAGGACCGAAATCATCCTCAATCCTTAAAACCTACATAGAAAATGAATCCTACCAGCTCTTGTGGACAGTGCAATCCTTCTCAAAAGGAAGTTGTTTATATTAGTGTTAAATAGGATGAAACCACTAACAAAACTAAGTACCAAACTACAAAAGAACCTTATCAATAAACGGAATGTGAACAAAAATAACTTCTTACATATTTGTGGAGGTGAATGGAGACACACAATAACCACAGAACCATATTTTAAAGAAGAAGCATACAAACAAAATCATACAAACACAATTGCCATCAATAGCAGTGGACAAGGATATGAAAAAAGCAATAATAGCATCATGGAACAAGAAACACTACTTAATAAAGTATCCCCTGAAAACCTCTGAATTACCTCTCGATTCGACTGAACCAGACCGTCCAGTATACAAATGGCCGTGCACGTCAATGTGTGCCATTCCTAACAAATCTTTCAAATCTTTATGTCAGTTCCTCAATCAGTATGTGAAAGGTAAAGACAACATTAAAGTGAAACGCTGCAAAAGATGGATATCTGTCCAGTGCGCAAATACACAGGACTACAAGGACATTCATTATCCTGCATTTCTGGACCTATTTGCAAAAGCACCTTCCATGACATCAAAAGGATATCAATACATAATTCAAATGTAAGAAATCTAGTGCATAAAATATACTATGCTAAAAGTCCAGCTTCAGAATTAGCCAATTTAAATAACACTCTTCTACATGGTACACCCAAATACCTACAAGAAGAAATTGACCATATCCAGAGAAAATATTTTGGAAGTGAAAGTCACTTACAAAATGCATTCGTTTTGGAACAGACTACCAACAATTCTGCACATAGCAATCTTCTATTACACACATACAGAAAAGAAATACAAAAATGTAAAGGTGCATCGGCTGTAATACCAAATCATGTGTGTGTGTGTTGCCGCAGAGCGTTTTACAAAAGGAACACAAACAAATATAGATATAGCATACAAAATAGAAGACAATGAAGATTCCAAATGGTTTAAATTAGCTCTCTACCTTTTAGCCGAAAACAAATATCAAATAAGTGAACACCTAATATGTTGCAGTTAGTGTACTACAAAACTAGACAACAACCAAACTCCTTCACGTGCTATCACAAAAAATTGGGAAATGTTCCCACTACCAAAAACCCTGCAACAGCTCAATTTGTATGAGAGCATCATAATTCAAACAGTTCACCCATTTCAAGCAATTATACGCCTTCACCCAAAAACAGCAAAATTACCTCCTTCTGAATTGGTGAAAGCCATTTGTGGCAAAGTAGTTTATTTGCCATTAGATCTAACAGAAAATGTACACACTTTAGGAGTGCAACGTTCAATAGAATATTTTTTAATTGTCTTGGTAAATAGTGTACCAACAAAAGACAACAAAATTTGGCAACAACTGGTGGACTTACATAAAGTTAGACAAGCCTTGCAATATCTAAAAAAAAATAACGTATACTGCAAGGAAATAAATAGTGAAGAAAGCTTAAGGGAAACAACTGAAATAATTGAAGAGTCATCAGAAACTGGACAATTTGAACTTCTGGATCCTGCTGCAGTACCCACTCTTTTGGAACAGTACACAATTCATCCCTTGCATTCTAATGAAAGTATAGATAATGCACTAGAAACTTACCAAATGCAACAAACCAAAGGGTCACCAATGAGCATATGGGAAAAAAGTATAGAAGCATGTGCTTTTCCACTGCTATTTCCTACTGGCAAAGGTGGAAGATACGATGATAGACCCACTAAGATTACGGCATCAGAATACCGCTCATTACGAATGTATTCGCAAGATCCCAGGTTTAGACAAAACGTGGAATACATATTCCACCTACTCTTTGAAAGTGAACTAGCAACCCTATGTTACGGAGTAGCACACATTTTGAAATCTGGAACCCACTTTCAAAATATGTCAGCTACGCAATTAATACAAAAAGTACAAGAAAAAGATGAGGTTTTACAATCAAGTATAACAAATTTGTTTGCAAACATGCGTGGTACAAAAGAATACTGGTTCGGACGGCACAGAGACGTATGTTGTATGATCAGAAACCTTGGACCACCGATTTGGTTTGTTAGACTAAATTGTGCAGAATATGCATGGGAAGATTTACATGCGTTCTACGCATATCAAACAACAACAAAACCAACATACATTTATTGACACCTGGAGAACTTTGTTCTCTACATCCAGTTAATGTGTCAAGCTATTTCCATCATCGTTTCATTGCTATGCTACACTTTATTTGCAATAAAACTGTTCCTCCCCTCGGAGAAGTGCAACACTTCTTTTGGAGAAAAGAATACCAAGCGAGAGGAGCACCACATATTCACATGCTTTTATGGATCAAAGGTGCACCTAAATTTCGTATCGACACTGATGCCACTGTTTTGCAGTTCATCCAAAAATATGTCACTTGTGAAATCCCTTCACAACGGACACAGAGTGACCTGCATGGGCAGATTTTGCAATTTCAAAGACACAAATGTGGCAAATATTGTTGTTGCAGATACAAAAACAAATGGAAATACTACACCAAATGCCAGTTTTGTTTCCCTAGACCGTTACAGAAACAGGTGAAGTGAACAACTTCATGTCTTCAGTTCAACATAGTGTTAAAGGTAAACCACCTAAGAACATGTATTACATAAAAAGAACAGACGATTCAAAATATATAAATGATTACAATGCAATCATTGCCCTCGTATGGAATGCATACATAGATGTGCAGTACATTTCAGACAATTCCACTGCTGTTGCACGATATGTTACAGCCGACTTAACAAAAGCAGAAAAAAAAGGGCTTCAAGACCTCTGGGATGACCTATCATCAGACAAAACACCATCTCAGAAATTGTACAGCTTAAGCAGAGAATGTGGCACCTATGAAGCGGCAGATCGTTTAACCAGTACTGCTTTGTACGGAAAATCACACAACATAGTATGGCTAAGTCTTGGACCTGCTAAATCTAGAAAAATAGTTCTGAAATCATATGAGGACATAGAAACAATTGGCAGAAATGATCCCAACCAACGGCCAAGACATTTTAAAAAACAATTTACTGGACTCATACTATCCGAACAGGAGTACCACTTTGGAAAGCATGTGTCTATACCACATAGCTCAAAAGTTTGCATACAAAAATAATATAAAACCCGATGAAAGCAAAGGCAGATATAGAGTCACAGATTGTAAAGGCAGCTTAGTGAAACTTACCAAATGAAGCTCAATTAATCATGTTAAATTATCATTAAAAACTCCTCAACAGAAAAAACTATATTACATGTCTCTGCTACAACTTTTTTAAACCATGGATAAAAGATGAAGAGATACTAGATAACTATGACTGCTATGAAGATGCTTTCAAAGCAAATGAAAGCACTATCACTGATGTGAACTTTATGCAGTACAAAACAATGTTGCACAATGAACAGCAACACAAAGAAGAACTTCAGGCCCAACTAGATTAGGACTCTTCTGACAGTAGCCAACCTTCTGAAACAGGAAGCCAAGAACCACTAGGACAGCCACTAATAGAAAATGAGGCAGAATTAGCTATGACAGAAGTGGAAACACTATGTGTCACTATCAAGAAAATATAGAAGACTTAACTGTACAAGCAAAACTTAACAAAGATCAGCACACCATTTTTGAAGATGTAACAAAACAAATTACACATGGTGTACAACACAAAAATAAAGAATGTACCTGCCAAAATTACAAACCAATACTGCTGTATGTCAGTGGCGAAGCTGGATCAGGAAAAACATTCTTAATCAAAATCATCAGTAAGTTCCTTCAGCAATTGACAAACAACAAACTGTCAGCTGTTGTAACTACCCCCACAGGTTTAGCTGCCTACAACATAGGCGATGTCACTTTTCACCGATTACTACTTCTTCCAGTAGAACACCAAAACAAATTAGACTATTACAAACTTTCTGCAGAAGCTGCAATGGAACTACGCAGAGTATTAAAGCAAATTAAAATGCTACTAATAGATGAAGTGAGCATGGTCTCCAACCTAATGTTGGCCTTGATTCACCTCCGATTGCAAGAAGTATTTAAAACAAACTGTGAAGAACTCTTTGCAGGGAAACACATTATCGTTTTTGGAGATCTTCTACAATTGACACCAGTGAAAGGTGAACCTATTTTTAAAACCTTAGGACACAAACTCTGCCGTAAAACTGTTGGCAGCATAGGAAATGTCAACCTTTGGCAACATTTCCAATGCAGAGAATTAACAGAAAACATGCAGCAATCTGAAGATCTGACTTATGCCAACATCCTAAAAAGTATTAGAGTTGGTGTACTATCTCAAGAAGCACAAGCAATATTGAAAACCCGGGACATTCATGCACTTTATGGCGATAATGCATATGCCACTGATGTTATGGAACAATTAGCGCACAAAAATGTCAATTGTATGGCCTTAATGCCAACTCTTGCAAGCTGTTTCAAATTCAATGAAACAATGTTAAATAAAGAAATGCAACCAATAATGGAAATGTGCGCCACAGACAAACTAGACGTACATGGTATGACACTTCCCATGTGTGAGCAAGCCACAACAAGACAAGTAGCTTAGACAATTCAATCTTCAACACAGCTGGGTTGGAAAAAATATTAAAATTATCCTTAAATTGTAGAGTAATGCTTAAACATAACCTTGACGTAGAGCAAGGGCTAGTTAATGAGGCGCTGGGCACAGTTGTTGGCTTTCAATCATACCCATGTGACAACAACATTCAGTTTCTCAGTATTCGCTTTGACAAACTTTCAGAAGTGAAAAGGATAGGGCGCTCAACTGCTCGATTCCTTCTGTTCAAAGACATGTATGTACATAGGGAACAATTTTCTCTAACTCTTGCATATGCAGTCACCATTCATAAATCCAAAGGTCTTACCCTAGACAAAGCATTGATAGATATAGGAAACACAGTCTTTAAAGAAGGCATGAGCTATGTAGCACTATCACGCTTACGTACACTTGACAGTCTATTTCTAATCAAATTTGATGCAAGTAAAGTGAACGCTGATATTCCTTGCATTTTAGAATACAATAGACTGCGTTCACTATACACCCCCATCTGAAACAATATCCGGTTCCAGAAAAAGTAAAACGTGGTAAAATAAAACTAATTCAAACAGAAATGCAACAGAATCTGACAGCAAATCCTTCAAAGAAAAAAAAAGAAGGTAAAGGTTCATCACTTACCACAAGCAAAGAAGAACTTATTAGGGAAAGTAAACCAGGTACTTCTTCAAAGAAGGAAGAGAAACTCCGAAAAAAACACTCAGATACAGAACTTGCTGGTCCATTCAAATTTTAAAATGAAACTAGTGTAAGTTGCTATGCAAATGTAGCAATTAATATTCTATTTCAATTGCCACCAATTGTTAACAATATGTACTTACACAGTATGCACCAATTGTGTTTGCAAATGTTAGTCCTTCATAGAAACGCAACAACCAATCCTGACAACACGTACAGTGTTCACGGAATAAGACAAGAATTGGACTACTGTGCTGGAATGGTGAGATTCATTATAAACTCACAAGAAGATCCACACGAATTTCGAATGTACTTACTACAAGTACTGGAAAACAAAAGCATACCTATAAATGAAATCTTCCAGATTTCATACATGTGGAAACATACATGCACTCTCTGTAGCAATGTGATACAGGAACAAATCCCAAATCAGTGATTTGTGTATGTATCCATACCTAACTGTGAATCCATTCCATTTCAGCAACTTGTACAGAATGCAAACCATGGCAGATTATGTACTCTGTGCAATTCAGACAATCGCTCCACCTTACTGATACAAACACATAGTAAGTACATAATACTTATGCTTCTATGTTATGATGCAGATGGCAGCAAAAACAACTGCAAGCTGACTGGATTCACACACGGTCAAGTGTCACTTGGAAAGAAAACCTTTACAACAACAGGTGTAATCTACCATGCAGGAGCTACAACCAATGCAGGTCACTACACTGCATACATTAAAAAGAAATGTGGATGGTTGGAATGTAATGATAGCACCATTACTCTAAAGCAGAGATTGCCAGCTAATCTTACAAATATGTATTTAATCTTCTTAAAGCCAAAATTTAATAACTAATTTGTACTTCAACATTAGCAAAAAATGAAGTGAAAGACTACAAACAGTTAGAATACGCCAACAGGTATCTAACTGCCCAAGAGTGTATAACAACGACAAAGATAAATGAATACCACAGAACCGTAACAACAAATGCACAGTTAGAATACGCCAACAGGTATCTAACGGTTGTTAAGAATCGGCAACAAGGCAACAAACGTAACATTAATCAGAAAGAACAAGGAAACATTCAAAGAAAGCAAAGAAATAGTTTGTAGCATAGCAAATAAAGTTTTCTTTTAATCCGACAAGGATTTTTTCCCCCAGACCCAAGGATTTGAAAAACAAACACAGAAACTGAGCAAAAGGCACAGTACACTGGTTTGTAAACTAAATATGAGGGTCAAAGCAGTAATATGGTGCAATGGCTGTAGGCTGGGCCTAGCATCTTTGATGTATAACCTACTACCTAAACCCTACGTCCAAGCAACCAAGACTATAGGTCCTACCCACAACCATCGCTGCATATCAAAACCATGGTGCTTCTAATTTGATTACTTCTAAGTTTCGTTTTGGGTGCATGGTCTGCAGCCATGCAGCCAAGACACTAGAACGTGCACACAACCACTGCACCACACCACAGCCATGTTCACTTATAACCACACTGCTTATGACTTCAGTCTTGGGTGCATGGCCTTCGGCCATGCACTTAAGACTCTGGGTCCTGGCCAGAACCACCAAAGCATATCGCAACCATTGTGGCTTCTAATTTCAGTACGTATAAAGTTGCTTTTGTGAGCATGGCCTTCAGCCATGCTCCCAAAATGCTACGGCCTCCCCAAAACCAACTGAATGATATTTCATAGTAAGAGTGTACCTATACCTGTGATATGCTGCAGTAGTTGTGGCCACAGGCTACAGACTTGGGTGTAAGGCCATAGATTTTTCAATGTATGGGTATGCAGTATATAAAATCCATACTGGCTTACAACTGCAGTGCCATGCACCAAACACACTGCGTCCTGGCCACAACTACCACACTATATCACACCCATTGTGGCTTGTAATAACACTACGTATAAATGTGCTGTTGACTGCAGGCCCTCCCCACAGCCACTTGAGTGATGTTCAATACTACGGGTGGATCTATAGCTGTGATATGCTGCAGTGGTTGTGGCCAGGGCCTAAAGTCTTAGGTGTATGTCCATACATATTTCAATGTATGGGTGTGAAGTGGGTTACAGCTTCAGTGCTTATAACGGCCATGCATCCAAGACTCTAGGCCCTGGCCACAACCACCGCAGCATGTCACACCCATCACTAATCAATAGCACACCCATAGGAAAAAATAATGTAACAACGACATGTATTCAATTTTAATGTTTGCTTACACCACACGTGTCCTTAGAACAGTCTCAAGGTGCCTGTGCACAGCACAGACTTAAATACTACCCTCATTAAACCCCTCATTTTCTGTATGCACAAACATTCTGAACAAGGCGGGCATAGAGAATACATCATTACCACCTACCGCCTGAACAAATACAAGTTTTCACCCATCTCTTACTGTGTGAACCTCCCCAAGCACTATGACACAGCAAAATAATTTTTGATAGCATGTTGCCGCTGGTCGCCGCTGCGCTGTCTGCACATCCAAGATGTCGGGCGCATCCAAACAATCTGACGCAGAACACGTCTCACTGCAGCCAATCGGCAGAGACGTTGCGTGTCCGCGGTCATGACGACAGCTCCTTAGCCAATCGGTATCTTGTCCGCGGAGCGAACAGGGAAGTGTGACTGCTGAGCGGACATAGATATCACTAATTTTTTAGACCTACTTTTTGGTCATTTTAAATAAAAGTACTGCACGGATCGTCACCAAATTTACAAAAGCACACTTTCAGGACCAAGCCCCTGCCCCTGCCGTAAATTTGGTAAAAATCCGTCCAGCGGTTTGTCTTGTAGCCGTGCGCAAAGTTTTTCCCCCATTCAGTCTATGGGAAAAAAGATGTTTTGGGACCCCCCTATAACTTTCCCCCCTAGACGAATCCTCACCAAACTTTCCAAAAAAATTCAGAGTGGCCAATATACTTTTTTTTTGCAAAGTTTGGTGGGGATACATCCAGGGGGACTGGAGTTAGAGGCCACCCAAAAGGTGCTCTTCCTGTGGAAACAGCAACTTAACCATAACTATATATATTCAGTAAAAAAACTTTGTTAAAGGGACGTTATGGTTAAGTTGCGCTTCTAAAAACCTATGAAATTCAGTAAAAAAACTTTCAGGGTTTTTTCGGTTTTACTTGGAACCATAACGTCCCTTTGACAAAGTTTTTTTTACTGAATTTCATAGTTTCAATTTTTTTTAATTGAATATACATTTTCATAGTGTAAATTTGATAGATGTTTACTAGGATTCACTTACTTTATATACATGTAACATAAAACATACCGAACGCCCTGCTAATGATTTTTATGTCCGCGGACGGTCGCGTACGACATCAACACTACCCAAACACTCAGGGGGTATCTGAAATTGTTCTACCATACCTTATAAACCCTGCACAAGTTCAAAAAGCAGCACATAAACAAATTATATGTAATAATAAATAAGCAGTGGAACCTACCTATCTAACACATCAACCATCCATTTAAATACCATATGGAATAAAATGGATTATACCATAACAAAAAAGATATGCCTCCAACACATTTACCTCACAGAAACTACAGAGCTAGAAGCAACAGTAGACCTACCCAACACTACGAATAAAACTTACCAGAAACTAGTAGGTAAACTTAATTTTTCTTATATATTACTTTACTTTTTGTATGAGGTACAGTACAATTAATATATTTTTGTTTTTCACACAGAAATGTGCAGTACTTTGGAGTGGCTTGAAGAAAATTTTCCACGTGAGGAAATGTTTGAAGGCAGTAATAATAATGGTAGACGCTTCTCTATATAAGCAAATTAATAATCATTCCTTTATTTGTACTTAACATATATATATATATATTTATTTTTAACAGACCATAGAACCATTGAAAATATTACACCGAAAGACACATTGGGAAAGACTCTGCAACGCATGGAACAGAAAATAGACATGCTAAATGAAAATTTCAATGGTTTGAAACAGTTAGTGGAGGACCACATAAAAGTAAAAATGAAATACCATGTCCCAGTGAACTATCCCCAAACCCTCAACACCAAGATAAAAGTTTTGATGATACTTCCATCCCTTCATCCCCTCCCATCCATCCTCTCCAAACCCCTACCATGCTCCTGCCCAAAAGGCCATTTTCCTGCCCCCCAGAGCCCCGAGCACGCTCCCACCTGCCATCTGCTGCTGCCTGCTGCCCACGTGCCCTGCTATTTGGTGCCTGCACATCAGCCATCTGCAGGGGTCCAGTTTCTGTGTCAACCCCTGCTGGAACAGAAGACTCCCGACTGGGATACCATAGCTCCACAGCCCAGCCCCAGGACCCAGTTGCCCACCCACACCTTCCTCGGGGGTCGCCATCTCGGGACAGACACCATCAGAGACCACTGGCGACCCCCAGCCAGAGAGGCAGAGGGCTACCAGCTTCAGTGACAAGGAAGTTGGTATCCTGGTGGAGCAAGTTCTGGGGCATTATGATGCCCTCTTCACACTATCGCGCCGACAAGGAAGGACGGGAGAGGATCTGGGAGGACGTAGTGGTTGCCATCAACACGGAGGGGGTGGAAACCCACAACATCAAGCACATCCGGAAGCGCTGGGAGGACTTCAGGACCAGGACCCTCAACAAGGCCCGGCGCCTCTTGAAGGCAGAGGATGCAGAGGGGAGCCGGGTCGGCCTGACCAACATACAGATGAGGGTCCTGGAACGCATAAGGCCAGCGCTCCACATCCAGATCCTTCGAAGGAAGACCCGTCTGGAGTTGAGCGGTAAGTGGCCATGCATTGCTATGTGATACAGGGCATGTTGCAGTGTGCTGGTAGTCAGCTGCTTGCCTGTTTGTGTTACATAGGCCATGTATGGATGTGTGTGTGCAGGGACATCATGGTAATGCATGTGAGACCAGTAATGGGTGAACCACATGGATGGTGCATGTGTTCCAATACAACATAGGGAGCTGCATTGGAATGCACACATGAATGCATGCCTGTCTCTGTTCTTGGATATGGATGGGGGGGTTGGAGATGGGTGCTGCTCTCATGTACATGTGTGGTGTACATGTCTGTGTGTCTGAGAAGCGTGTGTGTGACTTTGAAATGCCATGGATGCATGACACATATCCGTGATGATGTGTTGATTCACTTATGCAGTATGGGCACCCTTGTATCCACAGTGTCTGTGGTGTACAACCCCTGATGCATGACCCTCCGGTGATGTGTGTGCATGGGATCAGTATGAGTCATGATGCATATGAGTTTTAAGCCAAACCTTTATGTCAATAGAGGCCCTTGTACATGGATGCTGATGTTGATTGCATGCGCCATGCCTGTTTCTGCATGTGTGTTGCCTGCATTGACCCATGTGTTGTGGAGGGACAGCATGGAAGTGATGTTTGACAGTGCCACTCATGTGTTATTGCTTCCTGTCTAGGGGACTATTGTACAGTACCCTGATGCTTGTGTTCTATGTCTCCCTCTACGCAGCGTGGTGTGAAGAAGAGGGTGGAGACGGCGCTGTGGAGCAAAGTGCTGGGGATGCCTCCACCGGGCGGCAACGCAAGGCCCACCCACCCTCCCATCCGGGAGCAAAGGGACTGGTGCCGCGTCTGCCACTACAGCTGTAGAGGAAGGGCAGGGTGAGCCCCCAAAGGGGCTTGCAATGGTGGAAGATGGTGCAGAGACATCCAGGTTGGTGGTCTCCACAGAGGAGGAGGAGCCCGCTACTGAGCCACACATGGGGATGGTGGGGTAGTACCACTGGTGCAAGTGGTGCAGTGCAGGGCCAGGGGCAGGAGGCAGCACAGGTCGCTGCAGAGGGGCCTGTGCATGTCGTTGTCCCTGACCCTATGACTGCACCACCATGCACTAGCAGGGATGCCCTGTCCCAGGCCCATCCGCAGGTAGGGGGGAGGCCCACGTCATCTGGCACTCCACTACCTGCGGACGAGGAGTCCCATGACCGTATCTGCTCCGTCCTGATTGGTGTCGTGTTGCACACGCGTGACATTTGTGATGACGTGCGTGCTTCCTGGGGGGACCACGCACACCATCACGAAGAGCTGTGTGGCAACGTGGCACAGTTGTGAGGGGCCATGGTCGGAGGGTTCCTACATGTGTCGCGCACTCTGGCGGACCTCTCCTCCTCCTGTGGAGACTATGCACCAGTCGTTCTCCCTGCCGTCTTGCAGCCCAGATTCCACCAGGGCCCCCTGTGGACCTGGCCCGACCAACACAGCCAGCTTGGTGGAGATCCCATCCCTGCCACAGTCGGGAGTCGGAGGTCCAGCAGGGGTGGACAACCCACCAACTGGAGACCAGCAGATGGAGGAAGTGCAGGCATCATCGGACAGGGCACATGGACTGCAGCAGCAGCAGCAGGCTCAAGGTGGGAGAGAGGATGGCTCGGACCATCAACATCAGAGGAGCAGGCCTCGGCCAGAGGGCAGGAGGACCCTTGAATGGGAGCGTCTTCCGTGTGGCTGTGGTTGGGCAGCGGATAGATGCGGAGTGGCGACGGGCGGAAGAGGCGCGGCTCACTATGGTCAGGGCAGAGTCCTCCATGCGCCGGGCATTGAGGCGGGCTGAGTGCCTCAAGGCAACTCGAAGGGAGTTGGAACAGGCCATGACTGCATCCCTGCAAGACCTCGGGGCCAGGGCAGAGGCCCGCCTCCGGGACATTGACATGGAGTTCGATGATGCCCTGGCCCACGACATCACAGAGTGAGCCATAGGACTGCCCGCCGCCATTGTATATAATTAGTTAGTGTTAGGTTTCCTTTCTGTTTTTATTTCTTTTTGGACGCTTGGACAATGCCCCACGTTTTTGTATATTTCCTTTAGATTTGCTTTGGTGGACGAAGAGTTTGGACTAACTTTCTTTTGGATTACTTTGGATTGAGACTTCATTTCTTTTTTTAATTTTTGGACATGCATTTCTTTTCTTGTTTAAAATAATTTTCATTGTTTCATTCCATTAGCTTCATTCTTTGCAAAATACATTTTGATTTATTACTTCCATGTGTGGTATTCGCTCATTGGTTTACTGCATGTCACAATGTGGGTTTACACAATCACTGGCACCCAGTGTGTGTGTGTGACGGACATGTGTTGATGTGCATAGTTGACTTTTGGTTTGTGTCATGAAATAGGCCTTTCAGTGTGGGGTGGATGGGAAACTTGATTGGGTCTCAAGACTGGGGTGGCGTGCAGTGGGATTTTGGTGGACATGAGGCCCATGAATCTGCATCTTTATGACATGTTGGGGGGGACATGAGTCAGGGCCTGCTGGCAGGTGCCCGTCAATGCTGGATGGGTGTGGGTGCAGGGGGACATGAGTCGGGGCCTGCTGGCAGGTGCCCGTCAATGCTGGATGGGTGGTGGTGCAGGGGGACATGAGTCGGTGCTCACTAGTGCATGGTGACATGTGGGCTGGCTGTGGGGCATGCCCAGGGTGGATGGGCTGCCTACGGGACATGACCAGGGGTGCAGGGTATTCCCCTTTGGTGTGGGCTGCCTGCAGGGGCTGGGAAGGTGGTAGAGGGCACACCTGGGAGGCTCCACACTGCCAATTCACATGTGAAACCCCCCGCGTACCTCCCAAATACACGTACCCCGCTCACACAAGGCCTGTCGCGTGTGATTCTCCATGCACACCCCCAAATACACGTACCCCGCTCGCACAAGTCCTTTTGCATGTGATTCTCCCTGCGCACCCCTCAGAATACACGTACCACGCTCCCCAAGGCCTATCGTATGTGATTCTCCACGCGTACCCCCAAAATACACATACCACGCTTGCACAAGGCCTATCGCAGGTGATTCTCCACGCGTACCCCCAAAATACACGTACCCTGCTCGCACAAGGCATTTCGCGTGTGATTCTCCCAGTGCACCTGTCAGAATACACGTACCGCACTCGCACAAGGCCTGTTGCATGTGATTCTCCAGACGCAACCCCGAAATACACGTACCCCACTCGCACAAGGCCTATCGCGTGTGATTCTCCACGCGCACCCCCGAAATACACGTACCCCGCTTGCACAAGGCCTTTCCTGTGTGATTCTCCCTGTGCACCCCTCAGAATACATGTACCCCGCTCCCCAAGGCCTATCGCGTGTGATTCTCCACGCGCACCCCCGAAATACACGTACCCCACTCGCACAAGGCCTTTCACGTGTGATTCTCCCTGCGCACCCCTCAGAATACACGTACCCCGCTCCCCAAGGCCTATCGCATGTGATTCTCCACGCGCACCCCCGAAATACATGTACCCTGCTCGCACAAGGCCTATCGCTTGTGATTCTCCATGCGCACCCCCTAAATACACGTACCCCGCACGCACATGGCCTATCGCGCGTGAAACTTCCCGCGCACATCCCAAATACAGGCAGGCATCCCATCCACCATGGGCATGCCCCACAGGCAGCCCACGCCACAGGGGGCTGCTTTTTGGACGCAATTTGGAGGGGTGCGCGGGGAGTTTTACATGCGATTTTGCTACTGCGAGAGGGGTACGTGTTTTCTGAGGGGTGCGTGGGTAGTTTTACAGACGTTTTTGTGGTTGGGAGGCTGTATGATGGTCCACTGGCCTGTGCGCCATGTACAGGATTTGTGCGCTGTTCATGGTGCACGGGGCGGGGTTGGGGGCGTAACTGGCGTTGTTGCAGGGTCGCTGCACCACTCTGCGCCACGGCTAGTTATGGATGTTAAAATCCATGAATACGCTGTGAGCGGAAATGGATTTTGGCACACGCGGCTGGCGCAGACTGCCACACACGCATACTGTGCGCCAGCCGCGTCCACCACTTGTGCCCCGAATTCTATGAATTACCCTGCATGTGTCACTCTGAAGAAGATACAGAAGACTTAACTGTACTACAATCAAGACTGAACAAAGAGCAGCGCACCATTTCTGAAGAAGTAACAAAATAAATTGCACATGTTGTACAACATGAAAATAAAGAATGTATCTGCCAAAATTACAAACCTATACTACTATACGTTAGTGGTGAAGCTGGTTCTGGCAAAACATACTTAATCAAAATCATCAGCAAGTTCCTTCAACAATTGGCAAACAACACCTGTCAGCTGTTGTAACTGCCCCACAGGTTTAGCTGCCTTCAACATAGGCAGTGGCGCTTTACACCGATTACTACTCCTTCCAGTAGAACACAATAGGACTACTATGCTGGAATGGTGAAATATACTATAAACTCATAAGAAGATCCACAAGAATGTTTAATCTACTTACTACAAGTACTGGAAAAGAAAAACATACCTATAAATGAAATCTTCCAGATTTCATACATGTGGAAACATACATGCACTCTCTGCAACAATGTGACACAGGAACAAATCCCTAATGAGCGCTTTGTGTATGTATCCATACCTAATTGTGAATCCGTTCCATTTCAGCAACTTGTACAAAATGCAAACCATGGTAGATTATGTACTACCTAAAATTCAGATAATCGCTCCACATTACTAATACAAACACATAGTAAATACGTAATACTAATGCTTCTACGTTACAATACAGATGGTACCAAAAACAACTGCAAGCTGACTGGATTCACACACGGTCAAGTATCACTTGGTAAGAAAACCTTCACACCAATAGGTATAATCTACCACTCAGGAGCCACAACCAATGCAAGGCACTATACTGCATATATAAAAAAGAAATGTGGATGGTTCGAATGTAATGATAGCACCATTACTCTAAAGCAGAGATTACCAGCAAATCTTACAAACGCTTATTTAATCTTCATGAAACCAAAATGTAATAACTAATCTGTACTTAAACATTAACAAAACTTCAATTAAAAAACTATAAACAGTTAGAATACGCCAATAGGTATCTAACTGCCCTAAGATTCTATCGCCATGCACCCAAGACTCTAGGCCCTGCCAACAACCACCGCAACATACCACGGCCATGGTGGCTTATAACTTCAGTGCATATAACTTCAGTCTTGGGTGCATGGCCTTTGCCCATGCACCCAAAACTCTAGGCCCTGCCACAACCACCGCAGCATATCACAACCACAACCACTGCAGCATTTCACACCCATGCTGGCTTATACCTTCAGTGATTATAACTTCGGTCTTGGGTGCATGGCCTTGGGCCATGCATCCAAGACTCTAGGTCCTGGCCACAACCACCGCAGAATATCACACCAATGGTGGCTTATAACTTCAATACTTATAACTTCGGTCTTGGGTGCATGGCCTTTGGCCATGCACCTAAGACTCTAGGCCCTGCCCACAACCACCTGATAGATATTCGATTCTATGGGTGTGATGTATGGGTGTGATATGCTGTGGTGGTTGTGGCCAGGGCCTAGAGTCTTGGGTTTATGGCTTACGGTCTTCGGCCTGCGGCCATTCACCCAAGACTCTAGGCCTTGTCCACAATCCCCACAGCATATCACACCCATGGTGACTTATAACTCCAGTACTTATAATTTCAGTCTTTGGTGGCCATGCACACAAGACTCTAGGCCCTGCCGACAACCAGCGTAGCATATCACACCCATGGTGGCTTATAACTCCAGTACTTATAACTTTTGTGGTTTATAACTCCAGTACTTATAACTTAGGTCTTGGGTGCATGTCATTTGGCCATGCACCCAGGACTCTAGGCCCTGGCCACAACCACCGCAGCATATCACACCCATAGAATTAAACATTTTAACTGAGGCATATGGTCAATTTTTATGTCCGCTGACACCTTGCGTGTCCTTAGAACAGTTTCAACTTGTCTGCGCACAGGACAGACGGGAATACTATCCTTAGGACACCCCTCATTTTCACTAATTACGAACATCCCAGACAGCGCGGGCATGGCGAGTACATCAGTAGCACCTGCCACCTAAACAAATACAGTATGCCACCCATCTCTTACTCCACAAACCTCCCCAAGCACTCTTGCACACCAAAACACTCCCCAAAACTGCATTTCGCCTCTGTTCGCCGCCGTGCTGTCGGCGGATCCTAGATGGCAGTCACATCGGAACAATCTGACGTACATCACGCCTCACTCCAGCCAATCGGCAGACATGTTGCGTGTCCGTAGACATGACACAAGCCGATTAGCCAATAGGGGTCCTGCCCGCGGAGCAAACAGGGAAGTGACCTACTTTTTGATCATTTTAAAAAAAACTACTGAACGGATTTTCACCAAATTTACAAAAGCACATTTTTGGGACCAAGCCGCTGCTCCTGCTGCAAATTTGGTGAAAATCCGTCCAGCGGTTTGGGCTCTAGGCTTGAGCAAAGTGTTTTCCCCTTTCAGTCTATGGGAAAAAAAGACATTATTATTATTGAATTTATTGAAGGTGGACATGGCTTCAAAAAGCAACAGAGCACTTTACAGAGGTGTACAAGAATACAGATACACAACAGAGGACTTTACAGAGGTATACAACATTACAGATACATAATGGAGCACTTTTCAGAGGTAACAACAGAACAGATATACAGTGGGGTAGGAATCAGAGGGGCACAGGGGAGGGGTACAGCTGTACAAGGTGACCGGGAGGGGAAAGGTGGACGGTGCCTCGCGAGTCAGATGATGCGGGGGCGATATGTGTTTGCGTGAGAAAGTGAATTTGCGCATGCTTGTGCTTGGTCTGTTCTGGCCCACGGCTATGATTTGGGGAGGGGACAGGTATAATTTTCTAACCACCATCACATCTATGATAAAAGAAGCATGAGAAGTGTTAATCCGTTGCTGCACTGGCATCTTGGTGCAGCCAGTCTATCCATTTCTTACTGTGGCATGACATTTTTAACTGGGCATCTATGACAAAGCAAGCATGATACATGTTTTTACATAGCTAGACTGGCATTTCGATGCAGCCAGACTAGCAATTTGGGATGGAGTTTTTATTGGCAAAACCAAAAGGAGTATGAGCATACTCTGGGATACTGCCATATATTGGGAGAACCATCATAGACATGTTTTCTTATAGTGTTATTAATGGCATTATGTTCAAAGCAAACATGACTGTGCTCTTATATGGGAATATTGGCACATAATGGTGCAGCTAGAATGGAAATGTATAGGCATAGCCAGTGTGAAAAATGTTTTACACTGGCATATATTTTGGGCAGTGGCACATTAACATGTGTTGGGAAATGCTCCTGAGCACTCTTGGTGACAAGCATTTATTGGCTTTTTTTCATGAGTTACCAATCACAACTAATTGCAAACTGTGTGGCTTTTTGCCAAATTGTTCACTTAAAGTGTGATGTAAAATGCACAATTTGTATCCATTATTCAAGAAATGTTTTTGTGGACTACACTCTTTTTGTTAGTTCAAGTTCACATATGGCGTAAAACCAATGGAAAAAAAGCAAAGATGTTCTGATATATTTAAATAATTGAACCCTATACAGTCATCACATTTTGGTGTTTGCTGTGAGTCCCCAATCATGTCAAATGGAATGCCAAGACATGGTCCCCTTCCTTGCTCAGATTATGGAACAAGCTGTACTTCACTGATAGGCAGAACAAACATAACCTAGCAGTTTGGGCAGGCGTGTACCAATTACTGGTACAACCACAACTAATATACAAAGGGTTGGTCCCCTTCTATAATGACACAGGTTTGTTAAACATTATAAGGTCATTGCCAATCTTACCATGTACATTTGCAGTTGTGGACATAACAGTGTACTGACAACATGTGTACAGTGAAGGGCCTGCAAGTCTGGAATTCACCACATGTAAGCATATTTTCACTGTTCACCATTTGCAGGATTTGGAACTGCTTCAACAGACCAGGTAGCACCTTAATGCCCAGTAAAGCTATTCTGTAGATGTAAATAGCATGCCTATGGTGGAGTTCACAGCATGGATTCAGTTAGCCGACAATGCCTTTATGCTGCGTGTGTCATTTTGCGGCCTCAGTGTTTGTTGCAGTTCCGATGGCACGGGCAGCACCCACATCAAGATGGTGGCTGTGGTGCGATGCACTGACATTCCCAAGATGGCGACCGCAAAGCAACGTTAGCAGGAGTATGACTCAAAACGCTGGAGGTGTTCATACAACCGAATTGATATGACAAAAGCTGACGTTGCTGGTAAGCTTGTGCGTCTAACTCTTCCCATGTCGCTACAAAACTCCTCATCCCGCATGTTACTTCTTCCCTCTCTTGTTCTGTTTGACTTCCCTTGATGTGTGTCTTCCATGCTCCTTCCTTCCTGTTTCTTCAGTCACTGGAGGATGGCTCAGGGGAAACGTGATCTTCTTGGAAGTAACATGACTTGTAGAAACCAAGCACCTTGTAAATTACCAATTAAAATTATCTGGAGCTGCTCCCCCTGCTCGAGGTCCTCCTCATGACTCCGTTCTTCACGTGCTGATTCCACTCTTCTGCAGTCTACATTGATCTTTTCTTCTCCATTTTAAGGATTTTCCCCTAGACATGGTTCTGGCTTTAGGTAAAGCCACTTGTTCTCTCTGTTCTCATTAGAGAGCGAGGTGGCTTCCCAAAAGGACAGACCCTTTCTCTTCCCTGACAGGACAGGTAAATGAACGCAGGTAGGTCACGCAACTGAGAGTGTGCAAGGCTGTACTGGATTGGCCAGGGATCAATTTTACTGGTGATCACAGTATCTGTCAGGATAGATCACAGAGTCATTTAGCAGTAACAAGAAAAAAGCACTAAGAAACTCATTATGATGTTGCTGGTATCTCTTATGGAAACATGGGCAACCTATTGCCATCACAGCATGTGCTAAGAATGCAGTAATGAGTCAAGTCAGCATTATGAAGACTCACTTGGACTCTTCAGTCATTCTCCATTTTGGAGTCCCATCAAACTCCATCGGAGAAAGACATTTTAATGCACGCAATGTTATCCCATGTGCTACTCTCTTTGGGGCAAGGAAATTGCCTACACGCAAAAACTGGCGATATTAAAGCATTTCAGCTGGGCAGCCTACTAGAACCTTCTCTATTTTGGAATACTAGATGTTTTTGAACTACCACGAAACTCTTAATGAGGCCTCAAGAGATTAATATCCCTTTATGGAAATGAGCAGCTTGATTATGAAATTCCAGAATAGAATGAGAGGGGCATACGTGTGCATAGGGATCATGGCTGCTCTTGTGTGTACTATTGTCATTCTCATGCCATCCTGCAGGAAAATAATCAATTGATTTCACTAAGAATCATATAGAGCTCAGATATGTGGACAAGAAAAGTTTATACTAAAAGAGCTATGAAAGACAGTTATGTTGTAATATAATTACATGTTTGAATTACAAAGGGCCTCATTTGGAATGTGCCAGTATGATCACCAGACCACTGGCAACATGAGCATCTCTTGTGTGCCATCCCTAGATGCCAGATAGCAACCATATAGTAACATTTTGGCTGCAGCAGTGGAAGGCCCACATGCAATTCAACAGTAGACACAATTATGCAAGTTGATTCGCTAACACCAACCCACACTCCACTGGCAGAAATGACATCAGACCACTTCTGGCATTTAACTGTAGGATGGTGAAAGTGACATCAGACTACCAGCATTGGAGTCTATGACAGCTGAAGGGAAGATGAACCTCTACTGTCATCAGAGTGTACATCAGTGGAAAACGTGTCTCAACATACAATTTCCTTGTGCCACAAAATACACCTGTATCAGGGTAATGACATTATCATTCAGGTCATGAAACTGTCAGCTAGGGGAAATATTTTCAAGATGGCAGAGCACACATTGAGAGAGGGAAATCATGGCAGGTGCCAGTGTCCCCTGCTTCATGGACACATAATTTAAAGTACCTCTGGGGAAGATGATGGATGTGGAGGCATATCGTCTGGGATCAGTGGACCATACATCCACTGGCCATAGAAAGACAAACATGTGGACCACCACTGTATCTGCTGTCAGCACAATGTCCACTGTTCCATGAGACAAAGAAAACCTTAACAAGCACTGAACTGAAGCATGCAATGTACAAGATGATTTCAAAGCCCCAATAGGCAAATGACAGCAATAGCAAATGTGGATCACATATTATCATCTGACACTGTGAAGAACTATTGGTACCGGCAATAAGAGTACAGCACAAAGATACACGTTTTCAAAACTTTTTTTGTAACTTGATTGGGTTTTGAAAAACTCCAATCTGGCCCTATACCTAAGGTGGGAGTTATCTCGACCATCAATTGATAAGGAAAGCAATCCTAGTCAGTTCTTGTCAAAAATATTAACAGTTAAACTAGAAAACCTACTGCCTGCTCGTACTCTAATACAATAAATGTGGAAGGGAAAGTATATTACTAAATAAAGAGAACAGTGTTCGTAAAGAGAAATCAGTATGGCAAAGGTAGGTAAGTGTTAGTTTTCCTTCCCACGTTAGGTAGCACAGGGTAGGTGAAACACTCAGGATGGTTGACACATGTTGGCCTTCAAACCTGATCAGGTGAAGAGCTCTGCCTTCCAGGGCCTCTTCCTTCTCAATTAGCACGTTGCGTTTTCAACCTCTTGGGTTCCTGTCACCCAAGTCCATGTTACCCTGAATTCTGTATAATGCATAGAACAAAAACAGTTCCAAGTATCGTACTTCACTAAAGGCTCCCCTCAATTGGGCGCAAGCCTTCTCGGGTTCCTTTATTTAGGCTTACCTCGATCGGGATCAAGCCTCTCAATATTCCTGTCACTCGTCGAAGACTTTCGAATGTGTGAGGATTTTGCTTTACCTCGTCTTGACACTTCGTCTTTTCTCTTGCATCAACTAAAACAGGCAACACTGCCCTTTTGTAGCAATGCTTTTTGTTAAAGATAGTTTCTTGCTTCTTCTATAGTTCCAAAGCTTACACAGAGACTTTCAATTGGGCAATCTCCTTTTGCTGGACCACTCTGTAACCTTGTATTTGCATGCACAGTTCATAACAATTGTTTTCAGTATTCCTTGTGTATATCTATACTCGCTTAACCTCCACTCGTATTGCTTGTTACAGTTTCCTCACTTAACCCATACCAGGCTTTTGATGCTTCGCTTCACTCACTGATTGTGTTAATCCCCGATTTTCCTTTAAAGTCTTTGATGCAGAGTCCAAGGTTGATACCACGGCCGTCGGTGCTTCTCCCCAACTCAGTCGTTCGTCTGGGAGGACGGTCGGTATCTCTGACACAATGTAGCCGTTACTTCTTTCCTTGCAGTTGGGCCTTTTTCAGAAACCTTTGCGGCTTCCCCAATCTCCTCGGTGTCTCGCTATGTGGCTTTGGCCTTCATGCTACCGTTGCTCTGCCTCATGACATGCCAAATCAGAAAGCCTGGTAGCCTCTCACCCTGGAAGAACTGCTCCGCCTCATGCACTGCTGTGCTCACTTAGTGCTTCGGTTTTCAGTAGGGATCCTCTGCCAAACTCAACCTTGCAGCCTCCCTCTCGGTTTCCTATGAACAACTGCCTTCCCTTCTGCAGCAGGCTCATTTTAAGCACCTGTGGGATGTTAATGTGTTGCACGTTTGTGGTCAGGGATGGGCCTGCCTGACCTTGCTTGTCCTCATTAACAGGACAGCCTTCTGCCAGAAGGGGTGAGTCTGTCCTCTATGCCTTAGTGTGTTTCTCGCTTGCACTATTTATCCTTCTAGGTTGCCTCTTCTTCTTCATGATATTATTAGGAAAAGGATGGGACATGGAATGGCACTGTTCATAATTTCTAAAAATGGAGTGGGCGTGTTGGTGATTGGGAACCTGACCTTGCCTAGTCTTCTCAATGGGATAGGACTGTTGCATTTCACCAGAGAGGCTCCTCCCGTTGCTGGCCTTTGTTTCTACATGATGGGTGTAGGGATTGTGGGAGTTGTAGTTCTTGTCAGGATACAGAGGGTAAAGGTATTGTTGCACGTGAATTGAGTCATAATATCATATAACGACTGAGGGGATGTTGTGTAGGGATGGACTGGAACGGAGGGGATTCCATGTCTCACACAAGGGCATTTCTCCCACAGTCTCCCAGGGTCCCCATCCAAGGTGATCCTCCCTCGCTTGTCCACCCCCAGGGTTGGGATCCAAGAGCAATGGCCCTCCCCTGGTCACCTGAGTCAGGGATCCCCAGGAATAGCATGGGAGAAATGCCTCAGGTTTTTCACAACAGCCTGGACATAAAAGTGCTGCCCAAGATTGAAATTGAGGGTGTTACATGCTAGGAGGAGGTACATGACACAGGGAAGTGTGACGTGTGCAGGCACAACCACAGGCAGCATAGAAGGTGCACAGTCAGTAGAACAAGTGAGAGTCTGTTTGTTGGGATAGTAACTCATGAACTAGTCTGTTCAAGCCCCTGTTAATGCACTGTAAATGTACATGCATTTAAATTCCAGGGTTGTCCTGGCTTTGTCAATCCTGAAATAACTCTGGATACACAGCAATTATAAGATCATCAAATGTTGGATTTGCATTTAAAAAATGCTCACCAACTGGGCTATCTGTTGGGCATTGCTTCAAACTCTAATGGTGGAGGTTAAATCACTTATGTAGTTGTTGAACAGTTTCTCCTACACAATGCCCCATCCAGGGCATTTCATGTGCATAATTAAGTATACAAGTTGTAGGATGCCATATAATTGTGCAGTCCTGCCAAATTCGGGGTGATTTGATTGTATCTAAAATATCTAGAGGTGGACATTTTAGGCATATTTAGTTTTTGCCTGAAATGTTTCTGTTTTTGTGCTAACTGTATGTAGGTTGCTTCTTACCATCATTTCTTTCAGATTGGCTGGTTGAGTAAAACCAAGGTAGGAGTCTCAAGGAAAAACTTCCAACCGAGTTCCACCTTGTTGTAGAATGGATTGTAGTTATGTTTTTATTTATTTGTATTGGATTGTTTAAAGCGTGGACCAAGCTCAAGAGCATTGGAGCACTATACAGAGTGTGGGTAGCCAGCATTTGGCCTGCCATCATTTAATAGTAGTGCAGTACTGTGAGTTGAAGTCTTGTCAGGTATTGTTAAAAAAGCCATGTTTGGAGAAGTTTGTAAAACTTGCAGTTGCTAGTTCCTTAACAATATTGTGGATGGCTATCAAACTCTGGATTGTATTTCACTACCAGTGGAACCCTGGTTTGTGCCTCTAGGAGGTTGTTCATGGGAATCCACGTTTCCCTGTGAATCTTGCTGTCCACAATTATGTGGTGTTATCCATGGTTTATGAAGTCTGGTCTCAAAGCATGTGTCTTTTTATCTCAGTCTCTTGCTTCCAAGTCTCCAGTTGTATATTAGTCAGTGGCTAAAGAGTATAACATCCTCTGTGTGCCCTGGGTGAACGTTTTTACTCTTTAAATAGATTTCATGGTGAATTTGTTTGCAATACACTGTGGTATTTAGATGATCATCTTATATTGTTATAGTGGCATCAAGGAGATTTACTTTTTCCAGAGAATAGGTGTGAGGAATTGCCATATGGCAAGAGTGCAAAGCCCTGGCTGTTTTTATTTGTATTAGTACATCAAATGATGCAGGTGATTCTTTCCCGGAAGAGGTAATCTGATAACCAGATCTCCCTTTGTCACAATTCCAAGCCAAAGCATAGTGCACGTGTTCCTTGCAGCATCAGTAGCCTGATTTGCAGCACCCACACTGCTCATGGTGTAGAGCAGGTTAAAAGGTCACAAGACACCCACTCAACTGCCACAGCGACAGTAAAGTCACTGCAGTATAGGGGTGACACTTAAGCTATGCTCCCTGCACCCAATATATGATGATCGTGAGTACCCATTATGGTGGAAGGGTAATCTCTAAGAATAAGCTATGTCTGAGTTTAGGCATATTGCCTGACGATACTTATGAGCATGGCGGCCACATCCAAGTGATATTGCGATTGTGTCAGCCTCTGTGAATCAGCTCTGCTGTGGAAGAAATGTGTAATTGCATCAGATGGGCCAATACCACCAAACAGCAGGACAGAAACCCAGATGACCTAGCATGTCTTGAATCCTCTTTGGAATGGCTGATAAACCCAGCACCCAGAGACAGCCCAAGGTAGGCAGTTGTCCTGAACACAGGTATCTAAGCAACAAACCAATTCAGGAGTAGTAGCCTCACACAGGGTGCTGAATATCTAAAACTCCTTGTCAGTAGAGGGAAGGAAGGGGTAGGATAGGCAGGAGTGATCTGGACACTGGAAGAAGCTTCCCACCATTTTATTTATCAATTCTCTTGTCCCCTTTCCAATCTCCTCCACGTCCTCTTGAGAAAAGCACTTTGGGTTCAAGATCAACCATGCAATGTCTACTCCAGCCAGGTGCATGGATTTCTCCCCTAAAGCATGCTTGTTTTAGACCAATCACCAGAGGACCTGTGACTTAAAGAAGGAGTCTCACACCCCTTCAGCAGAATTCCCTCGGTGTCTCAAGGACACTTTAAGGCAAAAGAGACATTCTGAACATTCTCATCTGGACTTCCTTTGGGACAGTTGCAATGTCCAAAGCCCTACGCCAGAGGTGAAGAAGAAGCCGTCCAAGACAGAAGAAAGTTATGTCCCCTAACCACTCACAGGGAATATCAGGAGTGACCAGTGCTGTGGACCCAGACCAACCATTCTGCAACAGATCTTCTGTGCTAGAAGAGTAGACCTTGAACTGGAGTATCATGTATTCAAGTACTTTTTTTGCATAGGTCTCACAGCAACCCAGAGGGCCAGACCACCTGAACTCCCCTTTCTACTGCATCGAACTGGCTGCACTGTGTTCTGTGCATCCTGAATAACAGGGAAGGCACTGTTGCTGGTGTCTGCACTCCTCCAACCAGCCTAACAATTCTCTGCATCATGTCCTAGTGAAACAAGTTACCTGCTAAGCCTAATACGACTGATCAACACCGGAACCAGAACTGAAACTCTGGTATGTCACTCACTTTATCTAATCAGGGGTTACAGCGGCTCAGCCTAGCCAACCTGAGAAACTGCCTCCTCATTGACTGCAAATTCGAGGCACCCTCAATCACCACTTCAAAAACTGTTGACTGCTGACTCAAATCGCTGGAGTCTCACTCACTGATCTCTCCCAGTGGCTAATTCCCCTTTTCTATGCCTGCTTGCAGCTGCGGCCTCCACAAAGCTATGTGCCAGAAATGACCCTTATCAGCTCACATCATCATTCTACCAACTAGCCTCAGACCTCAGACACCAATGCCAGGTAAGCTGTTCCTTGCAATATGTGCACCTGCTTCTAAAATCCTCCTCAAGTTATCTGGCCCTGCCTTGGAAAGGCCACACATTCAGTCCAACATGGGAACAATGTTATGGGGATTTCCCTATCAGTTACATCTAATTTGGATCCAAATCTTCTATTCTCTTATTGGCAATGTTTTCTTGCTCATCTCTTCTCCCAAGAAAATCCCTTCTTTCCATGTGTTTGAGTGTAAATACCCAGCAAACTCCACCCAGAAGGGAAATATTAATACAGCTGGGTCCTTTTCGTCAGTGTATTTGATTAGTCATCAGGCCTATGCAAAATGACACATTGAAAAACCAAAGAAATATCAAGGCTTATACCACAAAATGAAATACATGAATCACGGGCTGAAAAGATACAACTATCTTTTATTTCTGTACAGTCAAAGCAAAACAGATAGCTATCTGGCTCCCAACACCTTGCAGTGTGTACCAGCAGACACAGTGAGGAGAGAGAGTGCTGGATATCTAAACACAGACATATTTATACTGTTCCTACAATATTGTCCAGCCTCTCTTCTTGTTAATATTTCACAGGCTAGAATGTGTGCCTAGTTCACATGACAGATGTTACAATATTATGCAAAGGATTATACAGGTTTACATTTCCATGAAAATACAATGAGATTGTTGGTTTCCTAATCCATGGTAAGCCTTGTCCCAGAAATCGCTACAATGTAGTTCAGCCAGACCACACGGTCTGAGTTTGTTTTCCTTTGTCTCTTTGTTTATATAAGGCTGAGGCTTGTGAGTGCAGACAACACTTGGATGGCAGTTCATTCGAGTTGCAAGGTTTCTTTACATTGGTCAAATAGTCTGCTCTCGGTCAGCCTAAACATTAACAGAACTAAAAGGTCGTTCAGCTTGGCTGCAAGTTGAAAACACAGTCCACCATTTTAGAACATAGAAACAAGAGTTGAAATCAAAATGGGGGACGATTCTTAAAATGGCGGCGACATCGATCAAAAAGCAGAACATTTCAGATGCGGTTTTCTGCGTAACGCGAAAGGGCTTAGGCCAATATTCATAATAAGGAGGCACTATATGATTATGGTTTAATAAACCCTCCTTTTGGGCTAAGCCAAGAGCTTTACTCAACCATTCGCTTAACTCAAAACCCCATGTCTCAATGTCGGTACATCCTGAATCACATCCTTCAGAAATATCAATCGCCATTAGATCCTTAATAGTGATATCCTTCGTTACAAAAACATTAGTCATTTACTCGGGTACATGTATTTTTGGTCCTAATGTACCTACAGTTTGCGCACAACATACCCCTAACATAAAACATATGGCAGGAAAACATTGTATGCAACAACAACAGAACAGAATCCCAAGGATTACCACTAAGACTGAAAATAGCTTCCATCCCCAAGATCGTAAAAAGTCCCAGAACCAAGCACTAATATCTCAATTTCCCCTGGGAACAAGTACTTCTGTACTTAGGACATGCAGGTTTTGTTTTGCCTTGAATATGGTAGGGGAGGTGTCAGGTACGAAAACTCAACAGGCAGATCCCTCCAATTTTCATACTCCACCACGCTCAGACAGGATGACGTCTAACACCATTCGGTTCTGTAGAGCCAGTAATCTGATTACTTTCTGTTCCAACGTCATATTGTATAGTATATCGGTGGTTCTGTTGATGGTTCTCTCCAATACTCTTGCCAGTCTCCTAATATACTCAGAGTTCATGATCTGTCCTCAAAATGGCACAAAACATTTTGCTACACCACCCATGACCTGTGAAGGAGTATCAACATTCTCTTTCCGCCTTGGACGAGCTCTAGAGACCTCAGAGGTGCTGGCTACAAATACCCCTGCTAGCAAGATACCCAAATAACAAGGACCCTGCCAATCTGTAGGTAACCCAGGATAGGCGTCATTGCCACAGTCAAAATAAACAGGGTCACCTACATACAAAGGTCTGTCATCACTAGTCAAATTTGCAAAATTGGTACAACCCTCAAAGTTACCCGTTGACTGAGAACCATCCCTTTGAATTCAGAAGGAAACAGAGTTGGGACTATGATTGATAGTATAAGAAGGAGGCATGGCATCCCGGTTGTCTACGGGAGCCATCTTGAAATAAATTAGCGATTGGAAAGGTCTGGAAAGTCTACCAGAAGGCCTAATAGAAGCAACATTGAGTTTGCTCCTATTTGCAAAAAAGGGAACATCCCAGAGGCGTCAGGACTCGTCTTTCAAACTCATTCAAATTAGTCCCATCAAAGTTCCCACAAATGCTATCATTCCAACTACCAAAAAATAGTACCCTCAGAGAGGCATAGCATGCAGTAGTCAAAGGAAGAGGATGAATATACCAGCCCAACCCTTTTCCCTGTGCTGTGGCAAATGCGAACATATCCAGCTATTGGTTCTATTCAAAATCGCATGGGTCACATTCATGATTAATATAAGTGTATTATTGTGGTAACTCTGACTGTGTTGGGAATCCCTAGAAGGTAGAGTGTGCAGATGCACAAAAGGTCAAGACATAGTGGGAACACTTTCAGTAAGTAACAAAGTCTCAAGTGGACGCACCTCTTCAATGTACCAAAACCCATGCACTATCACAACTGTTAGACCAGTTAACATTATCACAAGAAAACAGTATGTCCTCAAGTACCATGACTTTTTATGCTCAATGTCTTTGTTAGCCACACAACTGATTGGTTGCTTTGTACGTACGAGTAGAGTTAGCAACTGGCATTGTTCCTCAAAGTTCATTTCGAAAAGTTTCTGCAGCAGACTCCTTAAGTTTGTTCGTTGGTGATCTCCTGACCACGTGGTTTATCTTGATAGTAGGTAACTTTTACGGTCCCGGCCACTTACTTATGTTTCAGCAAGAGTGGCAAGGGACTAGCTCAACAGTCTTTTCCTGTGGGCACAGCCGTGCTCTGCTGTAAGTCTAGTGCCGTGGACACAGAGTGTACCTCAAAACTCCAGGTACGACGTGATCTGCCAACAGAGTGTCGTTGCTTCCTGATGGCAGTGGTGAAACAGAAGCAAGATTGCTCAAGGGTGCATAAGGAGCCGAAGAAGAATTCAAAGAAAAAGCAGCAGTCACCCTAGGCCCCACGGGCTCAGAAAGAATCTCCGAGACACCCTTGATGTTGTTCAAAAACGGCTTGTCGTGCGGAACAGAACAAACAGTCTCCTTCTCTTCTCCTTCATCAAGTGGCAGAGGAAAAGGTATCCTCTTAACGTGAGTCGCGTGGATTCAGTGTCTCTTTCCAGATACTCGTACAGCAGTCTGTGTGGCCAACAGGACCTGGAACGGTCTGTAGAGAAGGTCCCAAATATGGCCCGCACTCCAGCCACTCATGTTGAAATGCCAAAAGCATACTTGCCAAAATATGTGACATATAAGGATCAAATGAACTAACAGAGAGCCACGGTGGGGCTCTGTCAAGTACCCATCAGAGGGACATGTATACCTATAGAAGCGCCAATAACCAGGCAACCGTGGGCTGCAAGGTACCCAGTAAGGAAACCATACCAGCAGCTGATACGAAATTAAGATTACTTGCAAAGAGTCCCTGAAGAGTCCCAGAGAGCCCTAATGGAAGGCAGATGGTGACAACAAATGAATACAAACGACAAACGAAAAACTGACACACAAGGACTAAAAACAAAGAGTAATGATGTAATGGACATATAAGAAGAAACGATGTTAGTAAACAGAGACGTAACCATGAAGTAAGATGAAAATATGCAACTAACTGAATACATGTAAATAGGCTCGGAAGCAAGAAGCTAAGAAATCGGTACTGCTTGCAATGCTTAGTAGAAGAATAGAGCGGCATGCGCCAATTATATCTCTACCTCAAAGAAGCACACTTTACAAGTGCGAATCCATTTTGTAAAGCAGAACTAAGCCCAGGCTGCAAGGGGGCCACCAAGGCCGACATTCATATTCCAGATAAAGCCAGAAGGGAAGAGTGGAATCGAAACTCAGCAAGAAGTATCTCATGCTTGGGAATTCGAGGTCAACTCCAGGAAGGGAGGAGAGTGGCTACTCTGAAGACTCAAAACGTCAGAGCATGACTGCCAGCCGGCAAGTGGCTGGGCTGAACAAAGAATCAAATATACGAAAAGAAGGAAAATGAAGCAGATTCACAGTGAACAGACATGTGACCAGCCAAGGGCAAAGAGGTACCAACGTGTGATGTCACCCAGAACCCGAGGATGCCATAACTTTTCCTGATAAGAACTACAGTTTCGAGGTCATCCTCAGCCAACTAATTGACACATAGCCCTAAAGGTACTGATTGATGAAAGGGAGGCAGGGTGAATCTTGGGGCACTCCGCATCTGGGTGTCCATTATGAATGCTGCTAATTAAAGTGGAGATTTATGTCTAGGGGTGTAACCCACCCAATCACAATGGACCAAATAATCTAGGGTCCTATAGCTTGTAGAACCAATAAGACGTCATAGTTGTAGTGACATCTATCCTGAGTGATGTAGTGGGATGTACGTAGACTCCCACCCGATAAGAGTTATCCAATCTGCATGCTCTGTTACCATATACAGATATAGCACCTATACTTAAGTTACCTTTCCAACCAATAGAAATTACATGACAAATTTATGAGTTTTGCACATCAAAAGATGATGAATTTTGCCCATAAAAGTTGCTGTCTGAATGAAGAAGTTGGGAGTTGACGCGAGACAGGTGATCGCATCATTGATGATTACCATTTGTTTCCCCGTTTTTTGTACTTGTCATTAAACGGACTTCCCTTTGCCAAACCTTTGAGTTGTCCTTATTGAAGTGTGTCAGAGTAAGTGAATCCTGCACCCTAACCTCCTCAAGGTGCAGCTATCTTGTTTTACAGGTACTAGAGGGTGAGTTCTGACCTATGGGCCCATCAGAGGATGCTCTGCCCTCCTGTACAGGTCCTTTCCAGCACAATGTAAGACTTCATGCTCTTTCAAAGGCTTTTGTAAGCACCCAATCCCCTCGTCGAAGTCGATGACCTGGCCCCTCGTATTTAACTGGGAGGGCTTCTCGTGCCTGTTGATAAATCAAATACAAGTTTTGAGTTAACTGGTCACAGTATTCAGAAAGGAGCAAATGCTCCACGTCTTTCATTCGCTTGGGTTTGGGCATGTTCCAAATATTGGCTGGTCTCCCCATTACTATTTCATAGGGGGAGAGTCCAGTTCTTGTTTGTGGGGTCATCCGCATGGACAATAAAGCTACCAGTAAGGCATCTGGCCATTTCAAATTGCTACTGGCACAGATCATAGCCACCTTATTCTTTAAGATACCATTATGGCGTTCTACAAGCCCAGCACTCTGAGCATGTCTGGCCGAATGGAACTATTTATCGATCTGTAATCCCGCGCATACTTGCAGAATAACAGCAGCGATAAAATGTGGGCCTTTGTCCGACCAAATGACCCTTGGCAAACCAAACCTAGGAAAATATTCCTTAGGCATGGTTTTCGCCATCGTTATTGCTGTGGCATCTTTTACAGGGAATGCTTCAACCAGCTTGCTAAAGCCACAAATGACTACCAGAACATACTTATAATTCTGGCAGTGCTCCATTTCGATGAAGTCGAAATGTATCACTTCAAAGGGCACAGAGGGCGGACCAAAACTACCCCTCGGTGTCGATGTACCCTTTCCCACATTATGCTGTAAGTATACCATGCAATTTTGGACCAAACGCTCAGCAGTCTTTAAGATGTTTACATTGACTCAGACAGGTTCTAGCAATTTACACATTTTTCTAGCACATATATGACTAGGACCATGAGCCATTGTAACCATTGTGGTGACATAAGCATCGAGTAGTATCCATCTATTCTTTATGTTGTCCACCAAGCACCCTTCCTCATCCAAACTTGCTAAACCCTCAGCACATTGTTTAAGTTCTTCTGAAGTGGCATCAGCTTAAATATATTTTAGAAAATCAATTCCTTCATCTAATATACAAGTGTTTGTGGCTTCTTTAGTGACATACATTTCTGAGTATAAATCAGTGGCAGTCTGTTTGGCTATCCTGTCAGCAAAAGCGCTTCCTCTCCCCACATCATCTGTTACTTTCTGATGTGCCACACACTTCATGATTGCTAGTTGAGTAGGAAGCACAAGTGCTGATAGTAACCGAACTATCAAAGTACCATGTTGGATTTTAGTTCTGTGTGAGGTCAAGAAACCTCTCTATGCCCATAGTCTACCGAAGCTGGGAACTACCGCAAAGGCATACTGGCTATCTGTAAATATATTTACTCTAAGCCCTTCAGAATGTTCACAAGCTGAAGTCAATGCGATAATCTCTGCGGCCTGCGCAGAGTTATGCAAAATTCTCTTGATCTCCACAATCGTGCTTAATGTAGTGATGGCATAAGCAGCAGTGGATGTACCATCCGGAAGTTTGAATCAGGAGCCATCGCAAAACAGCTCCCTTTGTGGATCCTTTAATGGTGTGTCATTTAAATCAATCCTGCCTTTGGTTTCTTGCTCTGTGGTATAGATGCAGTCATGTGACATTTCGTCACTGCAAGCAGTTTCTTGCGGAAAAGGCAATAGTTCAGCTGGATTTAATGCGCAACGTCTTGTAATTTTGATATGCGGTGCAAATAGAATCAGATTGTATCTTGTTAATTGTGATGATGTAAGATGTTGCGTTTGGGTTCTGTTCAATAGACGTATACGGAGTGGGGTACCATGACGGTTAAAGAGTGACCTAAAACCATACCCTCACTTTGATTTACGGATGCAGCAGGAGCAGCAACAGCTCTCAGGCATCTCGGAAAAGCGCATGCAACAGGATCAAGCGTGGAGGAAAAATAACTGCACGGTCTATTCTTCCCCCGTGTTCCTGCGTTAATACAGCCAAAGCACATCCATAACATTCATGCACATACAGAACGAAAGCCTTATCATACTTTTGTGTGCCCAAAACTGGTTCTGAACACAGTGCAGTCTTTAGCAGATCAAAGCTTTCTGGTGTTCCAAGTTCCACGATAATGGCAAAGAAATGCCCTTCTTTGTCATTGATAACATTTGTTTCATCACTGGTGAAACATTTGGGATCCAATGTCTACAGTAAGAAGCCATTCCTTCAAGGCTCTGGCCGCTTTCTGTGTATTTGGGACAGACAGGCTAGCAATGCTTTTTATCCGTTCAGGTGTCAGTCTTCTTCCCTCCTTTGACAAGAGATAGCCTAAATAGGCGACCTCCTGTCAACAATATTGAAACTTTTTCAATTAAGTTTTATGCCCATGCTCTGCTAGATGAATAAGCAGCAACACGGTGCCCTCCTTGCAAGCAACTTCTGAGTCTGCAGCTAAAATAAGGTCATAAACATACTGCAATAATGTACAAGTGGGAGGTAACTCAAGTCTATCGAGCTGCTCCTTCAAAGCTCTACTGTAAATGCTTGGACTCTCCGTGTACCCTTGTGGCACACGAGTAAATGAAAAACGAGCGTCCCCCTAAGGTGAATGCAAACAAATATCTACTATGTACGGGAATACTAAAGAAGGCATTCTTAAGATCCACCACACTGAAATGAGTAGCAGAAGCTGGGATCATTGTTAATATCGTGGTTACATCAGCACAATTGGAAATTGTGGAGCAACAATCTTATTAATAGCACGCAAACCAATAATAAAATGGAAAGGAATTGCAGTATCCCCTTTCTTATACACTGGTAAAATCGGGCTATTGCTCAAACCTCCTGAAATTTCCTCGATTACTACACACGGGACAAAATCAGAAACTATGCTCTTCAGAGCTTGCTCACCATCAACTGAAATCTTATATTGTGGAATACGTGGCAACTTAGCTCCTGGCTTCAAAACAATTTTAACAGGTTCAATTTGCATCATTGTCGTCAACCGCCCATAAACACGCCAGCACTTCACTAAATTCAGGCGATAAAGATCTAGTCAAAAACTGTGAGGCAGAAGAGTGCTGGGGTGAAATTGTCAAACGTACTCCATCCGAAGAACAATGAATTAACACATTTATTCCTTCAACAGATTCAACTCCAACACATTCTCACCACAATTTGTTGTTAGAAGTGCTCTGTGAATGGCCCTAGTGAAATCGGTACCGGCAGAGAAACTGGACTAACCGCTGGCATGCCAGAAAACCCTACAGAAACGTTATTCTGCCCTGACAGTTGAATATCTGGAACTCGTGAATGATCAATGGAACACTTCTGTGCTTCTGTATCTATCAAAAATAGATGCTTCCTATTCCCCAACTTCATCTCCACGGAAAAGGTACAGTTTCCAGACCCTGCTTCGGGCTGTCCTAGCGAAACAATATATCATCAAAGACAAGATCCTCAGAAAGATAGGCAGTTGAAGGATTATCAAAAATATTTCTGCTATCTGTACTAGTTTGCTGACTATCATGCGAGAATGACTGTGGATTTGGAGCAAACTGGCTTCTACCATGACCCCCTGCCTCAGGGCAGCCTCTGAATCATCTACCCATGACACCATATGTGTTATTCGATCTCTGCTGAAGGAATGGGCACTGTACTCACCAATGACCCTCTTGTCTGCAATAAGCACATTGGTTCATGTGTACCAGACCCAACTGCGCATTACTTTGTGGAGAAAACTGGCCCCTAAACTGTGTACTCCCACCTCTGGTTACTCTAACTATCTGTTGCAATTGTACATTGGTTTTCAGGTCTCTCTTTTTCTTTTCAATTCTCTCTTTTTCATTATTGACTCTACTTTCATAATACTGAGCCATATGCAGTACTTTCGGACTGCGATTTAGCTTGCCAATCACTTTCGGAAGTCATGATTTGTGATTGGATATCAGGCAACAATCCACGCACAAATGTATCCACAAACAACCTTTTCCCTGACTCAGTGCCTAAACCCTGTCCACTAAAATCTGAAAATACTTGTTTGTACTGATTAAAGAATCCAGTAGCACCTTCAGGTTTCTCTTGGGTACAAGCAGAGAGATTGTCCCAAACAATCCTTTTTTCGGGAACCAAGGTTTTTAATTTCACTACTATTCTGTCTGGCAAAGTCAGTATCACCTGCGGTGGTCTCTCACCAGCTTTCCTTTCTCCGTCTAACCGTACTAAGTTAACCAATGTGTCACCCAGCCCTGCCTGATCATCTACAGTCCTAATCTGTTTCCATAAGTCAGCAGGTAGGATCACAGGGAACAACAAGTCTATTTCACCCAGGGTGAAAACTGACGAATGCAAGACATCCTGTAGGATTTTTCCTAATATCTGTAATCGACTGTCTAATGGTATTCACTTCCTGTCTGGAAAATGGGACATGAACAAATTGCCAAACATAATGAGCTTCAATAGTGGTAGCTGGTGTGCCTGCTACGGCATCAGCTGGAATTTCCACTTTAGGAACAAATGTTGGAGGAACCTCTCCCATTGGCAATTGAGAAGTAGACAACTCTGAACGTTTGTTAAGCAATAAGGCTAAATCGAGCGACAAAGTAGTAAAAGCAATGTCAGGTAAAAATGCTCTCTTATAAATAATCATCAAATCTGCGGGGCAACAAATATTTTTGTTCATACACTCATCCTGCAGGTACTCTACCATTAACTGTAACACTTTATTTTGCATTTCTGGAGTATACTGACTAAACTTATCATATACTTCTATGGGAGATATCGAAACATCTGAAATCCATCTAAGTGCATCCCTTGTGCAAATTCGCATCCCTTCACTCGTTGATTTACAAGAAGGAAGAAACCGTTTCTACACATACAGAGCGTCCAATCTATCACCATCTGTTTCATCATTCTGTAACTGATCTAACTCCCTCTTAAACTCAAAAACCCTCTCAACATGCTCATGTACTTTCTCCGCATTGTCCCTTGAGTAAGCTAAGACAGTCAAATCCCTCAACTCTTGTGGGGCATCCATGTCATCAAATCATTCCACATTTCAGCCAAGTGCATTCCCATCCCCTCTATAAAAATATTCTGTTCGGGAATACTTTCTTGGTGAGAAATTGTAGCTAAAACAGCTGATTTTTCATCTTCTTCTAAACATTTCTTAGCCCATGCGTACAATTCTTTTTTTCTAACTTTTGAAACTGTACTACGAGTCACTACTTTTGAGTCATCACTCCCCCCCTCAATTGTTTCAAGTGGAGCCGAACCACTTGGAAACGAAAATTCAGAAAAATCTTGTACAACAGGTAGTGGAGACACTACCGCTGGCGGTAAAGATGGAGTTAAGGGAACAACAACTGGTGGTAAGGGCATAGATGCAGAAGCAGGAGCAACAACAGGAAGAGGAGCAACAACTGGAGGATGAGCTACAACAGGTGGAACAGGAATAACAATGGGAGGAAGTGCAACAGCAGGAAGAGGCACATAGGGAGGTGGTGCAGTAGCAACAGTCCTATGCTCATTTAAAAGTTTATCAATTAATTCATCTGAGGCATGAAAATCCTTAGACAGATATATTTTCTGTTCACCAAGTTGGAAAGTCCTATCCATATTTCTAACAGACTCTGACTGTTTTTGTTGATCATACAATAATGCTTTTTCTGAATTGGACATATGACGTCGTGCATTTTTTTCTTTACTCTTAAATTGCTGCATAGCTTCTTTTTTCCAATTCTGAATTACATCAAATGCTGCAGGTCCAGCTTTTTTCTTTAACAATATGGACTCTAAATACTCTATCCGGGCAATCTCAAAACTACCATTGACTGGCCACTGAAATTCAGAAGCATGTCTAGTTTGCCTGTGCCAAATATCATTGAATACTATAATACCAATGCCGTACTTACAGTACATAGTACATGCCGGCGACCACTCCTGTGGCACCGGATGGCCAAATTTCAAAGATTGTTTGTCTCTGCAGAATAATCCCCTACGATAGGCAGACAAATTCCCAGGCATATCAGATCACTGGTGTTACCTGGCATCGTTTGAACTCGCGAGTGCAAAACTACAACCAAATATCAGGATACTTAGGAATCGGGGTACGACTCACCTGATTGCAAATGACAAAGGAGTTCCGATCGGATTACAAAGGACAAAGGACCCGTGTGGTTGGTGATTTCTGCAAAACTGCCCGCCTCGATATGTGGAACCTCGTCAAGATGCCTTTTCGGACTCCATGCTCACCATCCAGGTATCGGATCGTGCAGTACTGTCGTGGTGTCACGTCTCACACAAAGGGGCCCCCTTTTTTCTCACCGTCCGATCCCGGTCCGATAGCCGCGTCTTCTCTTCAACGAGGTGGCATCAATCTTGAGGGTCCCTATTCGAGCGCCATCTGAAAGACCAAAGAAATACTGAGGTTAAGTACAACAAAATGAAATACACCAATCATGGGCTGAAAAGATACAAGTATCTTTTATTTCTGTACAGTCAAAGCAAAACAGATAGCTATCTGGCTGCCAACACCTCGCAGCGTGTACCAGCCGACACAGTGAGGAGAGAGAGTGCTGGACATCTAAACACAGACATATTTATACTGTTCCTACAATATTGTCCAGCCTCTCTTCAGGTTAATATTTCACGGGCTAAAGTTCGTGCCTAGTTCACATGACAGATGTTACAAAATTATGCAAAAGATTATACAGGTTTACATTTCCATGAAAATACAATGAAATTGTTGGTTTCCTAATCCATGGTAAGCCTTGTCCTAAGAATCGCTACAATGTAGTTCAGCCAGACCATACGGTCTGAGTTTGTTTTCCATTGTCTCTTTGTTTATATAAGGATGAGGCTTGTGAGCGCAGACAACACTTGGATGGCAGTTCATTTGAGTTACACTTTTTTTTACATTGGTCAAACGATCTGCTCTCGGTCAGCCTAAACATTAACAGAACTCAAAGGTAGTTCAGCTTGGCTGCAAGTTGAAAACACAGTCCACCATTTTAGAACATAGAAACAAGAGTTGAAATCAAAATGGCAGATAATTCTTAAAATGGCGGCGATCAAAAAGCGGAACATTTCAGATGCGGTTTTCTGCGTAACGCGAAAGGGTTTAGGCCAATATTCATAATATGGAGGCACTATATGATTATGGTTTAACAACATCTCACATGGCCTCCACTCTCACAGGCCGTATATAGGATGGTCTGTCTAAAAATCTGTCATCCCAATCTGATTTGACATCATTGAATTACAGATATAAGCAGAATGATTCCGTAATGTTATAAGTATAGGTTCTGTGTATCCCACAACCTATCAAATTATATTTCCATGTGTCGCTCATGGGTTAAATTGTTTACCAATTTATTGCTTCTCTTTAGAATGCACAGATGTAATTTTGTAATTTTCAAATATTAATTGCAACGCATTGTATGTGTATGAAAGAGGCATACATTTACATTCATGTAGATATGCTAATTTTTGTAGTAGGAAAATATGAGGCAGATATGATATGTTATGTGGTGCTGCATTTGAAGCAGATTTAACTTCAAATTAAAATTCTACAACCTCAGATTTAGTTTTATTTTTTGTGAAACTATTCCATATTCTGTGGCTCGTATGTGCTGCATCATGAAGAGACATATGTTTCTTTATGGTTGGGTTTGAAAATCTATATGCATATTTCAAAGTTCAGGGACTGTTACAATAAGTGACCTGGGGTTCATCTAAACACAATAATGTATGATTGGTCAAGTCTTCCAGATAGGTCCTCATCATAGGTATGGCAGTGATCTAGAGGTAAATCTGCATAATTACCACCAAACTCAGTTACTGATAGCTCCTGTGGCATTACTATGGGATTACAAGTGATGTTAAGGTGGCATAAATACACATTTCGTGGGTCCATAGGACTCAGTGAGAATTTTCATCGGATTTACTGTGAGCAGTAGTACCTAGCAGTAAATCGGAAGACGTATGAGGTAAAGGGGATAATTTACCACCAGCAAAATCTTCTTCCTCCATTTTATCTCCAAACCTGTGGTATGGTGGTGCAGTGTGGCAGTAAAGTGGCGGTAATTCCATTTCCACTGTTTTTACTGCACTGCCATACTTATAATGAGTCCCATAGCCAATAAATACTAAAAGGTTAGAAAAGGAAGCAAGGAGATTGTAATCCCATTTTCTTTTCTTTTTTAAGTCAGTTTATATATCTGTGTAAGCATGAGACCTACGAGCATATTGATCGGTATGACCCATCTGGTAAAATGTAGCTTAGGAACCATGTTTCAATTGAACAAAGCCTTCTTCCCCCAATTTTCTGAAAACATGGTTCTTGCAACAAAAAATATTGAAATGCTTAGAAAACTGATTTGAAAATAATTCAAATGTAATTGCAAAACCTGAAGTTCTAATATGTATGTCAGCATGCATACATCATATACTTTGAATATATACATATAATATATATGTCTTTGCTCACATGTACAGACATCATATATTGTAATATTATTATCTGCAAGCAGACTTTGTTATTCGTCAGCATTGCTCACTTGAAATAGAAAATAAATATGGGTGGATTTTATTTGTAATTAGTTTTGTCTGTTTAATATCAATTATTTGTTTTTTCATTGTTAAGAATCATCAAGGACTGTTAACTGGAATGCACCTATTTCAGGCCACTCCTCAAAATACAGGAAGCAAATCCAAATGACCCTGAAAACCTTTGCCCAATCTGTAACACTTGCTTCGTTAGGAAAATACAGGAACAAAGGAACAGACCGACAGCTCTGAGATTTCATTAAAACAAATAATCTGCTTCATGAGGCACAGCATGGCTTCAGAGCCACGAGGGGCACAGAATCAACCTTGTGATCAATTATGGGACATGCTAAAGAATAACCTGGGTGGCAACTCTGAGATAGCTCTTATCCTTTCCAAATTCTTTGCAGCTCCTGACACCATGGGCTAGGAGATTGCTTGAAATAAAAACCTGCCAACATTGGAAGAAAGGAGCAGCTGTATGCTGGATTACCTCCTTCCTCTCTAACAGAATCAAAATTACTAATATGTCCTCTTACATATCCCAGCCACACACTGTGGACTGTGGAGCAGCCAAACAATCCACACTGTCAACTCTCTTGATCAACATCAATATTATTTCACTGCCCAGCCTCACCTTCTACAAATATGCAGATGGCACTCAGACAAGCTATAAACTGGTAAATACCCATTCAACTAACTTTGGCCTTAAACCTTCTAAAAAGATGTCTCTCACAAATGGAAGCATTGATGAAAATAATTATACTAAAACTCAATCCTTCCAAAACAGACCTTGTGTTTGCATTTCTGTCCCAGCAAACATCTCTTCTGTTTCCTGGCCCAATGAGCTAGGATAATGAGCAGCACCATACCAATGATAAGGAATCTAAGAACAAAAATGGATAGTAGTCTCAGACTGGAACGACAAGTGAGAGCAATTGTTAGTTGCCTTATCTTTCAACTTTGCATGCTACAATGTACACCACCATACCATTTGTTCACCTACAGGACCATGCCTGTAGGCAACACCCTTTATCTAGGTATCCCAAAATACTAATGGAATAGCTGCAAAGAACACAAAGTGCAGTGGCCAGACTAATCCTTAGGATGAAAAGATTTAAACATATCACTCCCCGCCTGCACTGTGCATGTTGCTCTAAGTCAGGATAAAAAAATAGTACACTTTAAAATCCTATGCATTACAACCCCACTTACCTGGGAAACGGCTCAGCTTGATTCAGAGGAGTATTTCAGGATTACACACCATCCTGGACTCATAGATTGAGTAATGCTGCTCTAGTCCTGTTACCACCTTGACAAGAAAAAGACAAGGAGGATCCTCTTCATCCTTATTGGCTACTAACATTTGGACATTTCTAAGCACACATTACAACATAGAGGAGAAGCACCAAACATTTCAAAAACAACTCAAAACAAGGCTCTTCAACTAAGCAATCTGGACAGACAATAACAAACATAGATTAATCCATCTGGAATCTCTGCCTTCTACATATCTTCATTCATAATAAAACAAAAAGGTGATGATATAGACATCAACCTAACTCACAATAAAGGAGAAACAAAGCAATATTGCATTGAACATCCTTAAAGAAGTCACTCAACAAGTACCCAACTTTTCCTTCCTTCAAATTCTTGATCACTAATTAATCACTGTTAAATCTTACAATGTTTAACATCACATCCACATTCTAACAGACAACCACAGGTCTAGCACACTAACCATAAACTCCTACCTTATCCTTTGCCTATAAACACGTCATCCATCTCAATCAATACTCTCCTAACTCTGGGACCATCACACTCCAGGTTATCTTTACTGCCTGAAGACAGTAGATCTTATTTTCAGCACACAGGTAATGGGTGCTCACGACCTGCACTCATCAACGCCACAGCCTTTCTGATACACACCTACACCACTAACACTATTCCCTCTGTTGTTTTATAGAACCATGTGTAGCGAGGCCAACATTATTGACTCAGGAGGATAGCGCAGGAAGCAAGATGGTGCAGTGTGAGACAGGTTTGATCCCCGGGTCAGCGTTTTAGTAACCTCTGGATATTAAGTGCGTTATAAATAACAAATTACATTTGCAGATGGAGACTATTCATGACCACGTTACTTTACCTTAAACTTCAAACAGCCATGGAGAATGGGCTGATTCTTGGTGAACCCCACCAAGGGTACACTGAGGATGTTTGATGTGAATTCTCCTAATTAACATGGGCTGAACGGTCTTGAAGAATGCATCTAGGCCATTACAGTGCTGCTGTTCTTCTGGGCTTATTAGAGTTTCAAATGTGTGTAGTAGAATACAAGACTGACAGTGCTGTAAGTTGCTAAATAGTATAATATGATTAATACAGTGAGGCTGTTTTTGCCTAGGAAAATCAGGATCTCTTCATTGATGGCCAGAAGATGCTGTTCTGTACTACTTTCAGATATGTAGCTACACATATGTTCATGTGGCAGATGGGTGTAGTGTGTGTGTGTTTGAGATTTGTTGAACAATTTTTGCTTCAAAAGGTAGATTCACAATTTGCTTGCAAATAACAAGCTATGACAGGTCTGCATTTGGTCTACTGAATAGTGTAGTGGTGGAGGAAGTCCTGAAGGCTTTGTGCAGGAACAAAGATTTTGTGTTAAGGTACTGCTAAAGTTTTGATGAGTTCTATTATACGGCTGCAGATCTCAGGAGCTGTCACTGGCTTAAACAATAAAAACAAATCTGTTTTCGTTGGGATGCCTGGAGACATGACATTTGGGTTATTTATTTGAGGGTGTTTCCAATCCTAGCAACATTTTCAATAAAATAGCGTTCAGAGTCTTTTTCGAGCTTTTGGGATCTTTCTATGGGCAAGCTAGATTGGTCTGGATCAGTAATTTCATTACAGATTTTGAACAGCTGTTATAGTGAGTGCTCCCCCAAGTATCAAGAGTTAATGTACTTTTCCCCACCAGAATGTTTTTTAGAAGTCCCTGGAATTAAACATGCATCCAATTTTATCAGAATCTAATTTTTAATCCTGACATAGTCGCTCAAGTTTGTATTTTGTATTTGTATTTTATTGATTTATAAAGCGCCTTACACAATCCGGCACACACCCAATTCAAGCCCAGCATGTATTACACAATTGAAATCCTTATTTATTTGTATCTATAAATTCAATATTCTGAACGATATACCACTCATATAACACCCTTCTCCTGGAACCCCCCGGTTGCACTGAACCAGGAATCAGGCTAGTTTGCAAAGGTAAATATTTATTTATTTATTTATTAAGATTTAATCACAACATATTTTAATAGGTAAACAGCAATCACCAATGGGGTGGCGGAACACTGAATAATCTCTTTAATGCACTAGGAATCAGCAATGATCACAAAAACAAATGCAGCACAGAACAGAATACATTTGTGTTGGTTTGGACGGATGGCACTATGGTTAGAGGTTCCCCCTGCAACAGCCCTCAACCCACAATAAGCAAGATAAAGTGACGGGAGGAGAGAGCAGGTATTCAGGAATAGCACAAATCAAACAGAATATCAGTCCCACCTTCCCCCTTCAAACACAAGAGAAAAACGGAATTGACTTTTCAGCTGTCAGGATGGATTTGAAATTGTCTTTAGAATTGACTGGGCAAAAACACCAAATATGGTCACAAATGTTTAAATGATCATAAATTCCTATGGGAACTGCTTTGAACAGCTGCACACAATCATAAACAATGATTTAGTCAAAAGAAAACATTTGAAATCTCAAAGTCCAAATTGGAAGCAGTTTAAAGCTAATTCACACGTGTGAAAACCTTTCAGAATTTTAATTTGTGGCAAACTTTTCCTAACGGGAGAATCATACTATTTTGTACAGGTAGGAGTTGAAATTTTGTTTCTATCATAAAAACTAAGGGAGTTATAGAGGTTTTAGTAGAGGTTGTTTTTGTAAAATAGGAGCGAGAATGGAAAAGAGGAATTTGGGTTTAGAAATGACAGATAGGTTTTCTTATGCTATATTAAAGACTACCAAAAAGGAGAATGCCACACAGGAAGGTCATTCACGGCCGATCATAACAGTTCTGGTGTGATACTCTACTTTCCGCTTGGTTTGGGAACTACTTTTCTTAATCAATCAATAAGAAGTTAGGGTTTAGGAACACATATGAGGGAAGAATCAGCACAAAGATAGTTCTAGCAAGACTATGGCCCTCATTACAAGTCAGACGGTGGACCATGGTGCTATTAGCACCATGGTCCATGCCGGATTCCGCCATGGTGGATGGCGGAATTACCGCCCCATTCCAAGGGGAGTGGGGTGGTAATTCCCCATTCACCATTTGCCCTTCCCCATTCCCATTTTTGCCCCATAGGGCATTATGGGGATGGGGAATGCGCTAATTACGGCACCGTAAATTACGGTGGCGTAATTAGCAGCAAGGTCGCTTAGCGCCTTGGACTTTAACGGCTGAAAATAGCAGGCGTTAAAGTGTGAATCAGGCGTTAAGGGTAAACGGCGCCGATGGCGCCGTTAAACCCTTAACGCCTGACTTGTAATGAGGGCCTATGTTTCTGAATTAATGATGGGATGAGTTTGAGATGCAAATATATTAGGGTCACTTTTCTTCCTATTAATACTCACAGAATAAATTATTAATTGGACAATCAGGCTGGTCCTGGATTGGATCTGATCTAGGAAGAACAGCACATCAGGCACGGGATCGGATCAGCTAGGTGGGTCGCAGGACTTGCACAGGATCAGCCCTTCTAGTCTGTGGGTATTTTAATCAGCTGGATAGCAAGTTCGTCAGGCAAGCCTAGTGTTAGCAAGCCAGAGAATTTCAGGATCTTAGTTCAAAAGGCCTTCTCATCCCACAGCACTTCACTGGGGGTTTGGGAATAAGTTTGAGGATTAGGCCTTGCAGAAAGTCAATAGTTCTCCACTGCTTGCAAGAGTCTTGGCATCTGGATCTGGAAGGATGTTAAAACTGGATGTAGAATGCTGGATCAGAGTGCTTCACCGGAATCAGGAAATTGAGTGGATCTGTGAGTCCCTATGTGTTGTCAGCTGTCACTATTTATGCTTTAAAATGACATCCATCACAAACTGGGTGTATGAGCCGGCTTAGCTAAGCTTGCCCCTGTGAGTTGGGATTGGACCAAAACTTCATCTCTGCCTTGCATTTGAGTGATTGGATCAAGGCTGGATGATGTCAAATTTTATGGTTTGCTTTACAGTCCTCAGAGACCTCCCATTAACCACTGGTCTCAAAATCGGATTTTATACTAAATACACATTTCTACATTGGTCGCCTTTACACAAATCACACACAAAGATGCCATATTTTATGTAGTAGCTGTTCATCAAAATCTTGCAGCTGTAGGATCTTGTTTCAACTTTCTACAGAATTTTGTCCTTTTTGCTATGGACACAATTTCCCAACTTTATTCACATTTCCACAAATGTGTGTGTTTAACAAAGGAATGTGTGTGTACATTTTCACAATTCTAGGATTCATACATTTCACATAAAACCACATATATTGCCATTCCTGTCCAGAATATGTTACTCAGTTCTGCCGCCTCTTAAAACGTGCAGCCAAAAATTCGATTCACAACTCTGTCCTTGGTATATTTTTCACCCTTTTGGATGACAAGTTATGAGTCTTTTAGAGTTGTTGTTTGTCCATGTTTAGCAACAGATGGTCCACCCCTTTGTCTCTCCCTGCAGTCCAGGAACACCCCCCTCCTTGGGGAAGTTCCTTCCAGGAGCCATTTACGACCACCTTCACACCTCCGTTTTCTGGGCTGAAGCTCTGTCAGTGTACCTTCTCTTTCTATAGACAAAAATCTGGGCTAACCCTAAATTTCAGCTGAGAGGATATCCCTCCCCATGGGAGAAACCTGCTTTTCCAGTTCTTACAGCTCAGCCAGGCTAATTAACTTCTTAAATCCAGCAAAACCCTGTTGCATCAAACATAAATACATTACTTTCTTAGCTTTACATCTGGGGGGGTCAAAACAAAACTAAGATCTGTATTCCTTTTAGCAAAAATCCTTTTTATGTTTCCTAATCCAGCAGACTTTTTAGTTTTAGATCACTTTAAAGTTTCATCAGTAACTCATCTGACAGCTGTCATTCAGGTAGCCCAGGGTACTGCACCCAGATTTTGACAGAGGCTGTCAGTTTACAAACAATCCAGTTTGTGTGATGAATGTTTTGCTCTTCACATTAGGACTTTGTATGTTCGCAATGCTTCAATAGATTACATGAATTTTAGTGCCTGGTAGATTTTGAATGTTGAGAAGTGTTGTGTTATAGCCATTTTGGAGTTTTTAGCAACAAAGTAAATGTCATTTGTAGGCACATTTTGGGGTTTCACTTGCAAAGTGCTGCTTCTCTCTCTGCACTCTGTTAGCTGGTCATGGAGCCCACTGGCACATTTTCTGCAGTGTGTGCTCTATCCCACCACACATGCACCATGCATGGCAGGTTGTGCATCCAATCTTTTGTATGTTGCAGGATGCGGTTTTTGTAGGTTTTTGATGCGCACAAGGGTTTTGCCGCCATTGTTGCAGTTTCTTTCACGATAACTGGCAGGGTGATGCCGCATAACATAGCAGAGTGGGTCAATACATCCCACAAGTTTTCTGATCTCTTTTTTTAGATGTACTTGACTATTGTGGAACTAATTATTTTCCCTTATATAAATAAATGATCTCTGGATTTAGCTGTGTGTACAGTCTTTATCTGGGAAGATACAGCACAAGGGACATGCTTGCCTCTGAAAAGGTTCAGCATGATCATCTCAAATTTGAATCTTCTTGCAGAGACAACTGAGCCATTCAACATTCAGGATGTCCAAAACTCAAGACATTCTGACCACCTGTTCTACACTCCCTCGCAGCCCATTCCATAACCTCTCACATCCATTCCCCCTCCCCTCCCTCCTCAATACTCCTTCTCCCCTTTCTCCCCTTTCTCCCCTGTCACACCTGAAGAAGTTACCAGAGTTTTTTGCTCCATGAAGGTCTCTTCTAAACAGGTCACCCCTTGCTCATTCAGGACATCAAGGATAATATTGACTCTCTTGTCTCTGCTCTCGCTGATTTCTGAAATCTCTCTTTTGTCACTAGATATTTCCCCTCCCCCCTTAAGCACTCCCTTGTGCACCCACTCCTGAAAAAACCTCACTCTGACCCTATTTGCCCTGCCAGATACCACCCTATTTCCATCACCCCCTTCCTGGGAAGCTGCTTGAGAAGCTGGCATTGCCTTAACTCAAATCTCACACTGAACTTGTTGGTGGTCTCCACAATGATAAATCTGGATTCCGAGCATCCAGAGGCATGGAAACTCATCGTCTGAACACACATTAAGAACTGCTTGCATCTCTGGACTACAACTACCCAGATGTCCTTATCTTTCTCGATCTCTCCTCTGCCTTTGACACAGTCAACCATTCTGTCCTTTAATAAAGGCTCCACAATACCTTTGGTATCTTGGAATGGGCACTGAACTGGCTGACCTGTTTTCTCACTAATCGCTCTTCCCAAGTCATACTGAGCACCTTCTCCTCTCCTACTTCCGTCTCCACCTGTAGTATCCCCAGGGCTCTATACACTCCCCTGGCTCTTTAACATCTACCTCGCTCTCCTTGCACACCTCATCACCTCATTCTCCTCCAACTTTGAGTGTTATGCAGACAACACAAAGCTCTTTTTAAAACTCCCTGCTGACCCTCTTGCCCCCTCCATCATCCCGGACTGCCTTTCTGCCATCCAGTCTTGGTGTACCTCAAACGATCTCTGCCTCAACACCTACCAAACTTAGATCCTTCCCATTGGGACCCCTTCTTCCCCACTCTCTGGCCTTCCTCCTTAGGCTCTCCCCCTGTGCCATCAACTGAAGCCAGAAACCTTGGAGTCATCTTTGATGTCTCTATCTCCTTCCTCCCTCACACTCAGGACATTGCCAAGAAGTCCCACTTTCAGCTCTTCCTTCTTAAAGGAATTTTACCTTTTCTCACTTTCCCTCAGAGGCTCAATGTGACCCAAGCCCTTGTTCTCTCTAGGCTTGAAAACTGCAGTAGGATCCTCTTGAATCTACCATCTTCCACTCTGCGACCCCTCCAGCTAATACAGAATAGGGCAGCAAGACTTATCCTTGGCCTTAAACCCAGGGACTGCATGTCTCCTGCACTAAAAGTCTTCACAGGCTCCCGGTTGCTGTACAGCTTAAATTGAAATCCCTCTGCATCATACACAAAGTAGTCTGTGTTCAGGGACCACACTATCTTCAACTTTATCTCACTAAATAGTCTCCATCTAGACCACTATGTTCTTCTGGCAACAACTCTTTGTGTGTAAAGTATTTTGCCAAACAGAGGGTAGGTGGCCGTTCACTTTCCTCATCGGACACCCTCCTTTCCAATAGCCTCCCCCTCCCCCTGCTCTCAAATTCCAGAAGCTCCTTAAAGGCATGGTCTAGTAAAAATGTTTATTGTCCCTACGGGTCGGCCATGTTTTTTTAAGCCTAAGTGGCTCGATTTTAGAAAACTTTCCTATGGACCTTACCCGAGTTTTCGTCCATTGAACGCACGCGAAAACAAGCACCAGGGAGCCGCCATTTTCTGATAATCCTATCTTTTCCCCGATCGCCCTGGCTGACCTGCTTTTGCGGCACTAAATCAATTCCCCCGCCCCTGAGCCTGTCATCAGAAGACTCGTACCGCCCATTTCCCAACGCCAAAGCACGTCTCGTGTCAACATTCGCTGCGCTTCAGCTAATGACGTGTCGCCATGGAAATGGCAGGACGCCTCTCTCCTCAATAAGTATAAACAGACCGTTTCACAACACACAGCAGCCGATTTTCGATTCCATTCCTCTCTCTGTGTTACTTTGAGTATTCTGTGACTCGTTTCAGTGCTCTGGTCAGCTACCTTCACCGCTTGTAGCCTGTGCGAACAGATACAAGTACCACCGCTATAAATTATTTTAGTTTGTTTAACACACAATGGCTACAATAATGCCCTACATGTACGAGCCCGAGTATACCGAGGAGGAACTACTGGAAAGGGAAGCACGCGAAAATGATGGGGATTCGGACGGCAGTTGGCAGGACGAATCAACAGATGAAGAGCCTGGGCCTAGTCGAATGGACGGTGTCTCCACCTGGTGCACATGCAATCGGTGCGAGCTAATGCCAACTGAGGACGAGAACTGCTGCTGCCGAGAAAACTCGGGATGCCTGGCCTACATTTCGGAAGGCGAGCCACGACCGCAATGCATCACCGAGCTGCCAGACTTCAGGGCAGCCTGCCTCACACGGGCCGTGTTGAGAATAATGATGGTGCTTATGCACGAACTTCGAGCAACTGTTCGTCCTCGTAATCTGAGTAACGAGTAAGTATACTCTGCTTGTCATGCCACTCCTATTTCATGGTCTTCTACTATATCCAAAATTACATCTACATATCATTGTAACGCATGTAAGTCGTTGAATAGTGTGCATTGTCTAGATAGCATTTGTCCGTGTAAAATGCCATTAGTTACAAGAATTGTCATTGACAACAAACGTTTATTAAACTTATCTTGGTAATTTAAAAACAGTTTGTTTAATTCCTTTTCACAGGTGGTACAGGCTGGTGGCCTATCGTTCCTTTACATGGTGGCTTCACGGGAGGCTTGGACACCGCGTTCGAAGAGTGATACCCGCCTGTGCCGTTCGTGCCATTAGAGAAACGTTCCCGAGTGACAGCGGTCAGTACAGGGGATTTTCTCTCGCTGTGCTGCAACCTGACCTGTATAATCTTTAAAGACTTGTATTTTTGTGTCATGAAAATAAGATACAAAATAAAACACCACATATATTTTAACAACGGTTGTCTCGATTTTTTAAATGAATCAAGTGTGTCACCATTCAAGGATGGACGTCAGACATCTGTGCTCCGAATGGGTGAAGGTATGGTTGCTGTGAAGCAAGTTGGTCACTATCTATCTAAGCTAACATAACATATTCTCGATAATGCATGCACTAAAACACACTTTTTCAAAGTCTTTCAGTAGCTTATGTCTCTATAAAAGTCACACATATATCTATACTAACATTTACCATTGGATTATATAGTCTTGACCACTATAATACACCGGTTGAAGTGTGGGTCTGTGCTCACAAGAATCTCCGGTATGTGGCATTTGTTATTGATAAGCAATGATATACTATCATTGATATAAAGGCGATATACTGTATATTGATATAAAGGCGGTTCACGCCGGTGGATGCGCGCTGGCATGGGGGGCTGTCAGGGGCGCGAAAGGCCAAGGTGCCAAACTACATGTACACTTCAAAAGGTGTCCCACGCCAAGGGGCCATTGTTCACATGGTCTCCTCAGACCCCGTGTCTCCAGGCAGGCCTTCCCTGAGGCAGGCCGCCCCCCTGCAATCCACATAAGTGTGTCTCCATTCAGCAGTCTTCCTGTGCCTTATCTGCACGCCCCCGGGGCCATCCATCCCACCCCCCTGTATCAAAGGCGGTTTGCGCCGGTGGATGCGTGCTGGCATGGGGGGCTGTGACGGGCGCAAACGGCCAAGGTGCCAAATTACATGTACACTTCAAAAGGTGTCCCACGCCAAGGGGCCATTGTTCACATGGTCTCCTCAGACCCCGTGTCTCCAGGCAGGCCTCCGCTGAGGCAGGCCACCCCCCTGCAATACACATAAGTGTGTCTCCATTCAGCAGTCTTCCTGTGCCTTATCTGCACGCCCCAGGCCCATCCATCCCACCCCCCTCTATCAAAGGCGGTTCACACCCGGGGATGAGCGCTGGCATGGGGGGCTGTCAGGGGCACGAAAGGCCAAGGTGCCAAACTGCATGTACACTTCAAAAGGTAGACCACGCCAAGGGGCCATTGTTCACATGGTCTCCTCAAACCCCATGTCTCCAGGCAGGCCTCCCCTGAGGCAGGCCGCCCTCCTGCAATACACATAAGTGTGTCTCCATTCAGCAGTCTTCCTGTGCTTTATCTGCACGCCCCAGGCCCATCCATCCCACCCCCCTCTATCAAAGGCGGTTCACACCCGGGAATGAGCGCTAGCATGGGGGGCTGTCAGGGGCACGAAAGGCCAAGGTGCCAAACTGCATGTACACTTCAAAAGGTGTCCCACGCCAAGGGGCCATCGGTCACATGGCCTCCTCAGACCCCGTGTCTCCAGGCAGGCCTCCCCTTCAAGCAGGGCACCCCCCTAATACCACGACATACATACGTCATTCATTCACAAACACCCCCCAGTTTCTAATACTTTAAAAACCACTCGATATGTCTCATGAGAACATCTTTGTGCTTTGCAAGTCAACTCCTGAACGTGCTACCTGGGAACCACTGAGATCTATGCTAATCTGCTCGTCGTCGTGCTATCCGTGAACTTCTGTGACCGCTTCGAGCATACCCATCAGTGCGCTACCTGTGGCCATCCACCTATTCTCCCGCAACATACTGCTCTGCTTGCTGAATCCAACTGTTTGTTGGTCAAGGTAAGGCCATGTATCCTGGTCATATTTCGCAGATTTTTAAATTTCTATCTATTTTCGAGTAGAGTACACAATAGTGCTATGTTCATTGGTCTCATTGCTATTGACTTGAATTTCCATTGCTATGCTATCAATAGATCTATTTATTTTCATCTGTGTCTATTGTCATTGAATTGCATCCTTCTGGGGTCCAGTCTATAATGTAAGCATGTTTCCTTCTCGTGCAAGACAGAACATCCAAGGGACGAGTCACATGTTCAGATTTCAGTCACATCAATTATACATTTCTGCAACTTATGCAAATACTAAGCAGCACATAATGAACTGGTATAGTTCCTGCGACCAAAACAAACCTTGCATTGATCATTGTATGATTCATTTACTTTTGTATCAAATCTTTACTCTTGAAGATTGTATAATAATGTCGATATTTACTTTTCAGATTTATCAACAATGCCTGCCTGTTCGATTAGCGGTTGCCCTTCGAAGACCCATGCGAAATCTGAAGGAACTACAATGCATGTATTCCCGAAAAAACTGTTGATCGAATAAGAGAATGGGTCAGACATTGCGGATATCCACTGGATGAGCTGGAAAGTAGAGTCCAACAAGTCTTAGAGGACAAGAGGGGTGATCGATACCGCATCTGCAGCCGGCACTTTTCCTTGGACATGTACACAACTTCTTGGGTAATAAAGAAGAATAAACGGCGAACGACACGGAAATTGCGCGAAAACGCTATTCCCACTCTATTCGTCCACATTCCGCCACCGGTGAGTCAAGTGTCCGAATTTAGCTTTCGGCCTTGCGGTAGTGTGTAGCCGAATGGATTATTTGATATTGTAGGTGTTCTATCCCTTGTAATAATTTCGATATTGATATGAGTGTATAGTTTTTTGAATAATGACTTTTATCAATATATTCTTTTTCGATTTCATAACCCACAAACGCAATGTATATATATATGGGGACTGGGAACTGTGCTGTATTGAGCATTTTTCAAGTATTCTGTCGGCTTATATGGCTATTTTTAATATTGGCATTTCATTATCAATCATTAATTGACCTTTACAACTTCTTGACTATCCCTTGAATCTGAAGCAAGAACATTCTACATCCTTGACGTGGTCGCAGTTATCAACCACTTCTAGCGTGTATCAGGTAATCTTATTAGGCTAATCCGCTACATAATTGTTTTATGCATGTCAAGTAATAGTTTTATTCTATCGTGTAATTATTTTACCGAATGTTTGGTTACTGCTTTCCAATTGATATACACCTTAGTTATCGTCCACAGGTGTTTGTTTTCAGTTATAATTAGTGTTATCCATACTAATGCAAGTACTGTCTTTCAGGGAGATGCTGAAGCGTCCGCCATATCTACAACATTTCTAGATGTTTTTCAAAATCAGGAGGTATGGATACTGACAGCTCCATCGAGCATCATCATCAGAGCTGGAATTCTTGTTGTTTGATTGTTCTACACAATGTTTCATTCGTGGTTAGCCGTTGATATGTACCTGTGCTGTCGACCCCAGGTGTGTGTTATGTTTTCACAATTGTAATCCTCAATAATGCAAGTACTATGTTTCAGGCAGTTGATGGAGCGTCAACCCCTGCACTTGATGCAGAGCCTGACATTCAAGTATACGAATCGGCACAACAGCTTTCGGAAGTGCGCACTACATTTGCAACATCCATAGATATTCTTCAGCAGCACGAGGTATGGATAATGACAGCTCCATCATGCGTGATCATATAACGTGATTCCATTTGCTATACTTTCTTCCCTATTAACGCAAGTACTGTGTTTCAGGGAGACGACGGAGCTTCCACCACAATCACAACATCTCATTTAGATGATGCAGATGTAAAGGAATCGTTGAAATAAGTCGATGAAATGTGATCATATTTGGATTTTCCTTGATTCTTTTGGACAATGCATCATTTGCGGTTATCTCTTTATATGTACCTGTCCCGTCGACCTCAAGTGTGTGTTGGGTTTCCAATATTGAAAAGCATACTAATGCAAGTACTGTGTTTCAGGGAGATGCGGATGCCTCCTCTCCAATACAACCATTCATGGCAGTCCATGCAGAGCCAGAGGTATGGATACTGACAGTTCCATCGAAATAGATCATCACTGGTCGAATACTTTTCGTTTGATTGTTGCACACAATGTTTAAATCATATTTGGCTATTGAGATGTACCTGTGTGTTCGTCCTCACGTGTGTTTTATGCTAACAATATTTTGATACATAGTAATGAAAGTACTATGTTTCAGGGAGACGATGGAGCCTCATTCAGTGCTGTCTATGCGGATACAGAGAATATAGTCGTTGCAGCGCAAGAGGAAGGGAGGCCATGCGGAAACGAATCGGAGCTACAACGTGCAGATGTTGAAGGTCGAGTCAAAAAAGTTGCTAAGAAAAAAAAACAAAAAAAGGTTAGTTACAAACTGTTCATAACTTTTAAAAAATGTTTGTGCTGGGGACTATTTTATGTTTTTTTCCAGTCAATTATACTACACTCCATCTTGTGTATAAACTAAACATCCCTTTTCCAATCTCTCCTCCAGTTACCCGTGGGTGTCAGAACTATACACACACAGACAGTGAAGCGAATCAGAGGGATGTGGCTTGCCAGACCGTGTACACTATGGAGGAACTATTAATTGAGGCGAGGCGTGTTCAGGCTCTTGATGCTCATGTCCAATGGCCAGAACATGAATTAATTGTGTTTGGAGACTACAGCAAAGTTGCATTGGACCATAGCTACAGTGCGACCGCACCACCACGAGAAGATGTTATTGAATGTATTGAAGATAGCTCTGAAGTAGTTGCAGATCAATTTACACAATCTACACCCGCAAAAAATTTGCCACCAAAAAACCTGTCGACATTGTTGTGTTCTCCCATCAGTGTTGAAGTAATAGATGTTGAAATTACAGAGAATGAACCAGCCGCAGCATCCATAGATGCATCAGAACTTGATATCAGCGATATTACTTTCCAATGTGTTGAAATCTCCACAACGTCAAAGGCCAAAACAACGTTGACGCAGGATGACAGTCTAATGAAAGAGAGCAAATACATTGTATTCGACAGTTGTTTGATTGAAATTATAAGTATGCTGAAATGTGTGCATTCCATTAGAGGGAAAGTATGTGGGAAGCCATTGATTAATGTGACTCGTCAAATAAAAGGCAGTAACGTCAAAATAAATGCCGCCTGTAGATTAAATCATAGGTTCTCATCGTCTGCACAACCGATGCTGGGGAAACTGCCAGCAGGCAATCTACTGTGTGCAGCTGCATCACTTTTTAGTGGCTCCAGTTTTAGAAAGTTAGAGGCTTTCTTTCAGTTTGTGGGACTCCATTTCATTTCTAAAGCGCTGTACTACACATACCAACGTGATTATCTGTTTCCGGCCATTAGTGATGCTTGGAAAATTGAACAATTGTCTCTAGCAAGTACATTCGAAGGCAAACGATTCAGGCTAGCCGGCGATGGACAGTGCGACAGCCCTGGATTTTCTGCCAAGTACTGCACCTACCACTTTCAGGACATGGATAGTAAGAAAATTGTGAGTTCGGTGGTCGTGCAGGTAACACAATGTACATCCTCAGTGGCCATGGAGAAACTAGGTTTTATAAAATCAGTGGAATATCTACAATCGTGGGGAATGCACATCGACCTCATAGACACGGATAGACACATTTCAATTGCCAAGACAATGAGAGAGCAGTTCCCACATATTAAACATCAATTTGACGTATGGCATCTTGCTAAATCAATCAATAAGAAAATCTCGGCTGCAGGGAAAAAAAAAGGTTTTGAAAGTATTTTGCAGTGGTCACATTCTATCCCCAACCATCTTTGGTGGAGCTCAAAAACTTGTGAGGGGTCAGTGGAAATACTACTTGAAAAATGGCGGTCACTGATGCACCACTGTACCAACGTTCACCGCTGGACAGCAAATGAACATTTCCACCAATGTGAACATGGCCCTTTGTCCCCAGAGGAGGCACGGAAGAAGAAGTGGTTGATTCCATCTTCACCGACACACAAAGCCATTGAGAAGATTGTTTTCGACAAAACTCTATCAAGAGATTTGAGAGGACTGACAGAATTCTGTCACACAGGAGATTTGGAGGTGTTCCACAATATGTGCCTAAAGTACAGGCCAAAGCGCTTGCATTTTAGCTTTCGGGGCATGAAACATCGCACTCTACTAGCGGTCTTAGCCCATAACAGCAATGTCGGACGTGAACAATCTAGGACTAGGGGTAAAGTAAGGATGCCTCGCTACACCAAGGTGTTTTCAAAACGAAGTAAGCAATGGGTGATCAAACCAGTCTATGATGAAATGCAGTTCGACTTTGTGAAAGGTCTTATTGTTGCTGTGTTAGAGAAGCACAGATATGGAATTTTGGACGTTTCTGTGCAGAGCAGTGATCCATTGCCACCGAACATTGCGACTGTGCCATGCCCACCCGAAGCACAGCTGATTGTGAAGTACAAATCCCGGTTTAAATAATTGCAATACGATTGTCTTTTTGTAAATAAATGTTATTGTACAGTGTACTTGTAAACCTAACCCCTACCTTCACCATCATGGGTGGCGAACAAGCTGGGTGTCATCTTTGAATTCTCTCTATTCACCTCACATATGTGTATGTATATATTTTTCTCATGTCTCATCTCATGTAAATGTAAATGGTGCGCACTGTTAACGGAGGGGAGGCTTGCGTATTGCAAGTAATAAAACAAACAAACAAACAATAAATCTCACTTTTAACTCAACTCCTGTGGTACTTTATACTTTCCCTGACCTTCCGCCAAAAATTAAATGTCTCAATTTGGGCTGCAAAGCTCGCAGACGACAGGGACAAAATTGGGGCACTTAGAACGCGCCAGCCAAGCGGGCCGTGGCATTTGGGAGAGAATCCAGTTCGCATTTGCACATTGAGGCGCACTAAATAGACGGATTCTAAACTTCAAGTTCTCACAGATGCCTATACTACGTGATGTTGCAAATAAAGAATGCGAAGGACAGCGCCCAGATGAGGTCCACAAGTCGCACTGGAAGTATAAGGGTCTATTGTTTTTTGACCTTGAGACAGGGACCATGCCGAAAGAACTACATTTGAAGGGAGTGCGCAATAACGTAAGAGACGATAAGGCAGAAAATTCAGAAACTAGACCGAGTTTCAGTTTTAGGTCAGTATACGAAAAATCATTGTCAAGAGCACGGTCCGTTTTACCGACTGCATTACAAAGAGACACAATGGAAATTTCAAATATAATGTAAGTAAATCTTTACACGCTTTTATACCGGAATGAAGATTTAATGAATGGATGCATGAATAAATGAATGAATGAAGAGCTAGGAAAAGCAAGTAAAACTGTTTGTAGTGGCCACATGGGCATGCAGGTCCACTGGTCTCACCGATCTCGGTCCTTGGCCCAGCCACTTTTCCCTGCACTACGGGACTGTCTCTGTATCCTTCAGCCCCTTCTCCCGGCATTTACCTTGCACTTGCCACCAGCTGGCCCTATTATTTAATTTGTATTCAACTAATCATGTACAGCCCTTCCCCATGCGCGATCAGAAAGACACCTGGCCTAGAGGGATCGTTGTCTGTCTGCCCGTGTTCCCCACCTGCCTCGTCACGCCTAGAAACTCTTGAGTATAGGCGCGTTACAAATGCCATATCATATATCATATCATTCCTCACGCATGTAGACTGTCGTTTATCATTGTGTGTTGGCCTCGATTTATCTCGTTACTTTTCGCATTGATTTTAGAGACGAACATACTCCATTGAACTATCCTTGCAAGCAAATAGTTTCTGATCGGCCGTAATAAATAAAATGAGTAATATTAATGAAGTTCGGCTAGCGAGACTAATTATCATTTTTTTGTTTTCATAACAGGTATTTGATCACTTTCTGCCACTGCCATCTGTTTGAGACACCGGCGGATGGATTCTTCAGCAGGCACCTGCAGCTTCGTGTCAACAACTGGAGCACGATCACCATATTATGGGACGATCGCCAAGGGCCCACATGCCCTTACGCTGTACTAGTGGCTAGAAGCAACATATCAACCTTTAGGCTGGACTAGTGCCTAGTTGATGGAACAGCCTTGCGGTTCACCGTGCTTCCAAAGTGATTCTTTTTACGAAAATGAACACCCTGTGTACCATAAAGGAACAGTGCGTGACGCAAGATGAAACGGAACAGTTATTGCGGATACAGATAAAAGAAAATAAATGGCTTCCGGAGTTCATATGTCAATTGCTGAATATTCTCTAAACATTTAATGTCAAATAAATGTACTTTACCAAATGTACCGTGTTGCTGTTTCATTTTAAAGTACAGTTTCATATTCCGAATTGTGGCGCGCTGTGTTGTGAGTTGATCTGTGTTGGTTTCCGGGTTCTGTGTGGAGTCGCGCAGAAGACGACTGGGCGCGTTTGCCTACGCAGCACAGTAACGTCACGGGGAGAGGCGGGGAATATGAATGTTTTGATGATGTCAGGCTCAGGGGCAGGGGAATTGATTTAGTGCCGCAAAAGCAGGTCAGCCAGGGCGATCGGGGAAAAGATAGGATTATCAGAAAATGGCGGCTCTCTGGTGCTTGTTTTTGCGTGCGTTCAATGGACGAAAACTCGGGTAAGGTCCATAGGAAGGTTTTCTAAAATCGAGCCACTTAGGCTTAAAAAAACATGGCCGACCCGTAGGGACAATAACATTTTTTACTAGACCATGGGCCTCATTACGACCCAGGCGGTAAGTTACCGCCTGGGCCGTGACTTTACCACCATGGCGTAAACTACGTTTACGCCATGGTGGTTGGCGGACTTACCGCCCCATTCCGAGGTCGGCGGGGCGGTAAGTCCCCAATCCCCATTTACCCTTCCCCATTCCCATTTTTGCCCCATAGGGCATAATGGGAGTGGGGAAGGCGTTAATTACGCCACCGTAAATTACGGTGGCGTAATTAACTCCATGGTCCCTTAGCGCCATGGATTTTAACACCTGCTAAAAGCAGGTGTTAAAAGCGCCATGGCGCTAAGGGACCTCGTAATTGGCGGTAAGGGGTCGGCGCAGCTAACGCTGGCGTTAACCCCTTACCGCCAGGGTCGTAATGAGGCCCCATGCCTTTAAGACTTTCCTCTTTTCCTCCTCCCTCCCTTCTTCTCTCCTCTGCTAAACCCACAGTTGTTGAATCGGTGTCCAGGGCCCTTATGCATCCTCGGGGCCCTAACCTCCCTCCCCAATTCTCCCCAGCTCATGTCTATCCAAAGCACCTACATCTGCACACCCTCCGCCCTGGAGCTTTCCACTTACACCTCCTGCGGCCCCAGTCCGTGTAGCACTCAACATTCCTAGCACTTCATCTGTGCTCACCCATGAGCTTGGACTGCCCAGCACTTACTCCCTCTTCCTTGCTGCACTTGCATGTTCAGAATACTCATAAATCATCGTAGGTTCGTCCATCTATCTTTTTCCACCCACTGCTGTTAATTTTGATGTGTTTAAATGTACTTCCTACCCTTGCTGCTTTCCTACCCTGTGGGCATTTTGAAACAGTGTTGTCTTTTTGTATAAGCACCTAACATCAAATAATAAATAAATTAATTAATAAATGATTCTGTGGTCAACACATTAGCGAATAATGCTTTAATTACAGCGTACAGAAATGTAATCTTTCTTGAAGCATCATATTAGACACACACTATTATTATAAGGAGGTGCTTGCATAGAATGGTTTGAAGAGATCATTTGCAGTCATGCATTGCCACTCTTGACAGCGATTGCCTTCTGCATTCTTAGTGGGCCCTTAGCTATGCAAAATTGCAACTCTCCATTCCACAACAAATACCTGCGTTCAAAGGTTACACAATTTAAGATGCCTGTCACTGGCCCACTTTCTACCGATATTGTGTCTTCACTCTGCTGACAGATCATTTTGGTGCCGGATATGTTACTACTCTTTTTAGTTAGGGGTCGTGGAAAAAGTTCTACATTTCCGGAGATCTACTAGCAGATGTGTAAATGTAAGCGAGAATTCCTAAAAATGAATACACTAGACGATCTGTGTCTCACGCTATCCGCCCACACACAGTTATGTTAACCGACAGCAGTCAGTTTTCAAGGAAGTAGACCTTAGCCTTTTATAGTTTACTGTTTATAGAAATCAATGCAGTGCTTTATGAAATGGATGCTTTTATGCCCTGTTAATTAAGAGAGCTCTGGGAGCAAACTGCCTCAGAACAATGAATTCCTTGCGTGAAATCCGCCTCCTTTGTGTCAGGTGCGGCAGGCCTTTCAAACAGCTGCAGCAACTGCCAGAAAGACAACAGCTTGGCCTGTGTTTCATCTAGCAGCAGTTGTCAATTTCGGATTATTATTGCTAGCAGCCCTCGAAATTGCATCCAGTGTGTATGTTGTTACACTAAAATGTATACATTAGTCTCTCAATATAAATGGGTGCGACATAAGAACAAAATGTAATCATACCTTATTTTCATTGAATAGAGCTACAGGCAGCTGGAAGTCGTGGGTGTCGTATTTAATATATTTAAAGATAGTGCATATATTGAGTTGATACTGGTTTGGGGGTAACTCTGATGAGGAGGCCTGTCTCGCCAGGGTCTGTTGAGATGCGTCTACATTTCACGAGGTTGTGATCGAGTCGAGGTTCAATTGGAAAGGTTTGTCTTGTCTTGTTCCTTAATGTATTTCTGCTATTTCAATACGGTAATTCTAGCCTGTGCATGTTTTTGAGACCTAGCGCAGAGGCCTACTCAGCAGACAGTGCTTGAACATGTTTTCTGGATATATATATCGAACATCACTTGGAATAGCGGGGACAGGACATACCTGATTCTTTGGCATTTTCAGCCTATTTTTGAGGAAATATAGTGGACGGGGGGAGGAGAGGGTTCAGGATCTAACGTTGATATCCAGGAAAGGAGCATTCTAGAAAAGGACATGAGGGAGTGAAAGACATGGTATAGGCAGGAAGGGGAGATGGTTGATCAGGGTCTACCATGGCTATTCCAAAATGGTACATTATTGGCCCCCATAAAGTCGGGGTCGACAGGGAGCTAGGATGGAGGATGGGAAAGGTGTGTGATCTATGACAACTTCCATAAAGTGCAAACTCCAAAAGGTGCAACAAAAAAAGAAAAAAAGGAGACTTTGGTCCCCATTATGAGGGTAGCATTAGTGGTACAAACTGGTGGTAATACTCTCACGTCATGTTTTACCACTTCGCCTGATGAGTTTGGAAACTCAGACAACACAACTGCCTGCTGGTGAGTGACCTCCACCAATACAGTACTAGTGGCGTTGCAATTTCCAGCTGTGGTAATACTGCCATACTCCAGTAAAGTCCAAAGGAACTTGGGAACATGGAGTAACACTTACCCCTAATTATGCAATACTCCTCTTTAGCCGCAAGCAGTAAAACGAATTGAGTTTAGGGCTATTGGCCCTGCTAATCATTTAAACCTCGTAATAGGGTTAGGGGGCTGAGAGGGGTGTTAAGGTCTTTTGCAGCTGTATCCAGGAGCCACCAACTTGAACCTGAAACAGAGATTAACAGTAATATAGAGAAACAGGGAGGGATTTGGATAAAGATCACTAAGAATGATAATAATATAGAGGGTGACAGGGTGAAATTGCAGAAAAGACAAGTTCAGCAACATTCACGTAGCGTTGTAATTTAGTACATGACAAGTGGCCAAGTGTGAGCTAAAATAAACACAAGAATAATGATTAAAAGCAAGAGTAAGTGTTCAGAATAACAAAGGGATAGCTCAGCTTGGTCAGCTGGTTCGGGCTGAGGGTATCCTAGTTCATATATCCACTGTGTAGATTGTTTCAATTTGCCCATACACTTTCCAAAACATGCTTTTGAGACAGCAAATCGAGGTCTAACGTGCACATGTTCTCACTGTGAGGAGACTCAAGAGTGAGACCTCCACTGCCATGAAGTAACCTGGCCCCAGTACCCTTTGAGTAGCAGTATTTATTTCCATCAGGTCTTCAACAGTGGCCTGACAATCTGGACATACTGATCGTGGAATTTATGTGGGGCATGTTATCACATGCTCAGGCTGCGATCCAAAGAGATCTGCTAGACTGAAGACTTCTGGGGAATTGGGTGGCAATTTTGTAGATACATTTTGACACTTCAAAAAATAAAACATGGACAGATTTGCAGCAAACTCGTGAAAGGAGCATTGGCAAGGACCCGAAAGCATGGTTTTGCAAATGTGTCCCTGTTTTATATACATAAGTGTCATAATGTAGGTACAACAATAGTGATGTATGTTTGGTGACTGAGGTGTATCCTGTGGCCATGGGCAGTGGCCACATTATCTGGGCCGTGACCCGTACAACCTGACTACTGGCCATGACCATGAGGAAGCAGCAATTGGATTAAAGTTGGCATGACCATCAGGGACAGGCAATGTGGTAAATCGGGATAGGTTTGAATGGGAAAAAAATGCTGCTTGTGGCTACAGCCTGGAGTGCATGTGCAGGATTTCAGCAAACATTTGTGAGGAGCATCAGCAAGGACCTTGAAGCATGGTTTTGAAAATCTGTGCTCTTTTTTATTTTTTCTAAAGTGTCAAAACGTAAGTACAAAAAATGGTGACATGATTTTGGTGCCGGGCTAATCCCTGAGCAAGGACAAATGTCTTCTCTGATTTGCTTGTTGGGGCGTGCGGCATGGCCAAAGCCCTATATTTGAATGGGAAAAAATATTCTGCTTGTGGCTACAGCCTGAAGTGCTGTACTGGACTACAACAAACCTGCGCGAGGAGCATCAGCGAGGACCTTAATGCATGGTTTTTAAATCCTTCTTGTGTTTTATTTTTTCCAAGGTGTCAAAATGTAAGTACAATAAATAGTGATATAAATGTGGTGCATGGACAGTGGCCCTGGCCTCGGCAAGGACAAATGTCTGCTCTGATTTCCTTATTGGGGAAAACGGCATAGCCGTTACTTTAGGTTTAAATAGGGAAAAATAAATTCTGCTTGGCAAGGACAAATGTTTGCTCTGATTTGGCTTTTAGGGAATGCTGTATGGCCATAGCCCTTGCCTTATGTACTGTGGAGACAGAGCATGGCTGCAAACCATTTGCACTGGCCATTGGTCACATTATAAGGGTAGTGTGGACACTGAACTAGGATTTGGGGTAGGTGCAGTGGCTAAGGGGGTGGTTTGGTGGGGCTGGGGTCATGGCCAAGTCTCTTGCCCTAGGCAATTCAGCCGTTACTTGCATCTCCAGCATGCCCTGCTGATAAGGACACACATCAGCATGCGTTGCAAAAAATATACTTGTTAAAGGAGGTTAAACGTTCTTTCATATATGTTAAAAGAGGAATTAGTAATAACGAATACAGTGATGTAACATCATGAAACATGTTCACTCACAAAACCTATCACATGTTTAATGTCCTAGGTGTTAGTCTTAGCAGTGCATGGTGGTGGCGCGAGTTATGGTTGCTTAGCTTCCCATAAATGGTGAATTTCTGGGGGGTTTTGGTTTTACTTGTAATCATAACGTCCCTTTAACACTGTTTTTTCACTGAATTTCATAGGTTTTTATTAGTGCAACTTAACCATAAAGTCCCTTTAACAAAGTGTTTTCACTGATATCACATATAACCAAGCCAGATATGAATATGATTCGATCAGCAATGAATAGGAGCCCAAGGGATTAGCATTTTGCACTTTCATCCTCCCATATTAAAAGAGCAAAGTAGACTATGTTAGCTGGAGGACGGTTTTGGAAATGGTACTTTGAAGAAGGCATGCTTTTATCCTTTTTTTGTTATTACATGTTATTTAACTGACAACATGCACTCTGGTGTGGTTCCGAGATGCATACGCAGCAATATTAATTAACAATAACATATCAGAACAGTGCAAGCATGGAAACGCTTGACAAAATGGAAGAGTGGGGTAAATTCAGAAAGACTAGATGAAACGTGATCAAAGTAAACCACGTCAGAAGCAGAATTGTCCGCATAATATTGACCCTGCAATGCAGATTCTATCATATGTCATTCAAATTGTTAAACAAAATCTATCTCCCTATTTCGACATTTGTAGACCTTGTTCCCAGTAAAAACAGCACGGTGTGAACTTGATAGCACCCTGTTCAACCTGAGGCTTAAAGTACGCATCAGACGATGAAACATCTGTAATTAGTGCACACCACGGCAGGAAGACTCTTCCAGAGTGTGAAGACCCTGTGCCACTTCCACTTGTAAATGCCCATAAATCAAAGTCCCCTTATTGTAATTTTAATGAATGTTTATCTTATTTTCTTTGTGGGATTCAATCACACTTGTTTTTTTAACCTTCATTAGGGATTCCCCTCTCCCCAGCAGTCTGCCTCTCATCCCTTTTTTGATGTGAACAATTCAATTCATTATCATTAGGCGCCTTGGTTTGCTCCCACTTTGGGAGCCATCGGTGAAAGTGAATCTGTCAGCCTAAGGTTTGCGCAGTGGGATGCTGGAAAGCTGTGCAGAGCACCTGAGCAATTAAATACCACTGCTTACGAGTATGGTGCCGAGTGTCTTTCTAACCCTGCGTTATATTTGCAATTATGCCAGTTTGTCATTGCTGCTCAGCCAGCAGACTACGTGTTACCTGACTTCAAAGGAGCGATGAAAATAGTTTGCTTTAATGAAATTAGATGCAGACGAGACTCTGAAATAATGCCAGTGTTAGCACTGTCGGTCATAAGATTAAAAAAAATATATATCTAAGGTCTAAAGATCGCAGCAGAAAAATGTCAATGTCAAAGTCAAAGGGAGTCATTAGGCGTTTGCCTTGTATCTCGCGGGTAAATCTGGCAGGATACCAGCAAATGGTAATACCGTTCCCGCCGCCTAGTATGCCAGTAATTCGGCATATTACAGGCAGTGGGAATACCAGTAAATCCCCATTATGTGGAGTCCCATAGGATTACATGGGGGGATTATTTTTATTACAGTCACCATTAATACTAGTGCTGGTAATACCAGGTGACATTTGCCAGTGTGGGGGCCTGATTTACCTACCAGCAGAAGGAGGTAAATCAGTCTGCTGTACCGACAAACTCGCACCGTGCCAGTAAATGGAATAGTGGCACGTTAATTCTGGACTGGCATACTCCTAATAACCCCCAAAATGTTTGAAATCTAAACGAAGAGGGTAAATAAGAAGAGTTTGCATCAAGGTCTGTCACTATGATGAGGGCCAATTCACACCTAAATATACCGAAGTGGGAAATATAGAAACATAGTTGTGGCTTTACTAGATACTTAAAATGATTTTATTTTAGATATTTTTGTTCAGATCTTCTGGTATTTATCATTTTGATTACGTCATATGTCAAAATCCTGGGGGAAATACCTCAAAAGTGACTTCTGAATACGCTCACTGGCGGAACGGATGTGGGCAAGATGAAGCTGACATAGCACGCACACATTGGTGCAGTAGGGAGTGCATTCATCAACCGTGGTCCAGCTTGCCTGCCGTGCAATGCATTCATCTAGAATGTTCAGGACATAGCTCCCTAGACCCATACTAGCATCCAACCAGAGGGGGCAGCTAATGAAGTTCACTGCGCTATCAGGTGTGTTGCGCTGCCTGTTACAGGTGACAATGAGGAAGTAGAAGGGGAAGGTGCAATCAAGCATTGAGATAGGGACAATGAAATACATGCAGAGAAATATGTGCATAGATGGCAGGAAAATGTGGAGGTAACGATACACTGGTATCAGTCCGCTGTCCCACAAGTTAAAGGGAATGAGGAGGAATTGGCTTGAGACTCGTGATAGTTGGTATGTATCAAGTATATGCCATTTGTACTTGAATACATCCTCTCCTGACCTGTCGAAGTTAAAGGTTTTAATTTGTGTAAGGGTTTATGTGTCTGTTGATGCGTGTCAGCCACGCAACTTCCACACTGCCCTTATTTTAGAGGACAAATCTCAGAGAATTGTGGAAAACAGGTAGGAATAGCTTGTCTAATGAAGAAACTCATTTGTCCGCTTGCAGAAATATTTCAGAAACTTCTCATGGCAGGGACATGGCAGGGACACCAAGAGAAATGTTTGCACCAATGGAAAGAAATGGTCAAAATGTATTAATGCTAAGGAAAATCATTATGTAACTTCAAGATCACCATACCACTTTGTGATGAATTGCCATCTGGCAAGGGTGTATGATATCATATGATATGATATGGCATTTATAACACGCCTATACACAAGTGTTTCAAGGCGCAACGAGGCAAGGGAGGGGGAACAAAGGGAAGACAGACAAGGATCTTACTAGGCCGGGTGTCATTCAGATCACGCAAGTGCAAGAGAAGGGGAAAGGGAAAAGTGTGTGGGGGAAGGGAGAGGGGAAGTGCAGTACACGAGGTAGTAGAATAAATAAGATAAATAAAAAGCGGCCAGCTGGTGGCAAGTGCAAGTTAAGTGCAAACATAGGTGCTGATAGGTGTAGAAGCCCAGCTTTTTTGATTTGAATTAATTAATAAGCTAACAGGGGTATTTCCATCTCTGAAAGGGAAATCTGCTGATTAGATTCCCCTTTCATAAGCTCCATGCAAAAAGCAAACTATGTACCTGTGCCCTGATGCATCAGTATCCCGATTTTGACCACTTGCTTGTAAGACACATTTTAAGCTGCATTATGGGCCTCATTACGACCCAGGCGGAGGGCCATGGTGCTATTAGCACCATGGTCCATGCCGGTGTCTGCCATTGCGGAATGGGGAATTACCATCCCATTCCAAGGTTGGCGGGGAGGTAATTCCCCATGCCGCCTTGGCCCTTCCCCATTCCCATTTTTGCCCCATAGGCCTCAATGGGAATGGGGAAGGCGCTAAGTACGGTGCCGCAAATTGTGGCACCGTACTTAGCACCAAGGTCCCTTTGCAGGTCCCTACTTTAACGGCTAGTAAAACCAGCCGTTAAGGTCGGGTCCCGCAAAGGGACCTCGTAATTAGGCGCTAATAGGTTAATGGCGCCGCAGCCTTTTACGGCGTCGTTAACCCATTAGCGCCTGGGTCATAATGAGGCCCTATGTGTGGTGTAGCAGTATGCGTGATGTTTTGATTAGAAAATATCCCTTCATCTCAGGGCACAAAATATGGCAGTCAAATCTGTTAAATTATAATGATGAAAAGCCTAACAGGGTAATTCATAGAATTTCGCACAAAAGTGGTGCATGCGGCTGGCGCACAGTGTCCCCGTGCGATACACTGCGCCAGCCACGAGCGATAAAATCCATTTCATCGCACAGCGTATTCATGGATTTTAGCCTCCAAAACCAGCCGTGGCGCAGAGTGGCGATTCCATCAGGGCACGTGTATTTCAGGGGTGTGCAGGAAGTTCCACACGCGATTGCCCTGGGTATGTGTGTTCTTGGGATGCGCGGGAAGTTTCACACGCAAATTCAGCAGGGTACGTGTATTTCAGGGCTGCGCGGGAAGTTCCACACGCGTTTGTCCTGGGTACGTGTATTCCAGGGGTGCGCGGGAAGTATCACACTCAAATTCAGCAAGGTACGTGTATTTCGTGTGTGCGCAGGAAGTGTCACACGCGATTCCATCAGGGCAAGTGTATTTCAGGGGTGCGCGTGAAGTTTCACATGCAAATTCAGCAGGGTACGTGTCTTTCAGGGGTGCGCGGGAAGTTCCACACGTAAATTCAGCATGGGGACGTGTCTTTCAGGGGTGCGCGGGAAGTTCCACACGCGATCGTCCTGGGTACATGTATTCCAGGGGTGCGCGGGAAGTATCACACGCAAATTCAGCAGGGTACGTGTATTTCAGGGTTGCACAGGAAGTGTCACACGCGATTCCATCAGGGCACGTGTATTTCAGGGGTGCGCGTGAAGTTTCACATGCGAATTCAGCAGGGTACGTGTCTTTCAGGGTTGCGGGGGAAGTTCCACACGCGATCGTCCTGGGTACGTGTATTACAGGGGTGCGTGGGAAGTATCACGCGCAAATCCTGCAGGGTACGTGTATTTCAGGGGTGCGCGGGGAGTACTACACGTGAATTGGCCGTGTGGGTCCTCCCAGGTGTTCCCTCTACACCCTCCACGGCCCCTGCAGGCAGCCCACACCACAGGGGACTACCCTGCACCCCTGCTCATGGCCCGCAGGCAGCCCATCCACCATGGGCATGCCCCCATCCCAGCCACATGTCACCTTGCACTACTGATCAACAACGCACGTCTCCCAGCACCCTCACCCCCCAGCACTGTGGGGCACCTGCCAGCAGGCCCCCACTCATGTCCAACTCATGTCCCCCTGCACCCCCACCCCCCAGCATCCAGGGGCACCCTCCACCATGCCCCCACTCATGTCTCCCAGCACCCTCACCCCCCAGCAGAGCAGGGGCACACTCCACCAGGCCCCCACTCATGTCCAACTCATGTCCCCCTGCACCCCCACCCCCCAGCATCCAGGGGCACCCTCCACCATGCCCACACTCATGTCTCCCAGCACCCCCACCCCCCGTAGTGCAGGGCACCCTCCACCATGCCCCCACTCATGTCTCCCAGCACCCCCACCCCCCAGCAGTGCAGGGCACCCTCCACCATGCCCCCACTCATGTCTCCCAGCACCCCCACCCCCCAGCAATGTTGGGCACCTGCCAGCAGGCCCCCACTCATGTCCAACTCATGTCCCCCTGCACCCCCGCCCCCCAGCATCCAGGGGCACCCTCCACCATGCCCCCACTCATGTCTCCCAGCACCCCGCCCCCCAGCAGTGCAGGGCACCCTCCACCAGGCCCCCACTCATGTCTCCCAGCGCCCCCACCCCCCAGCAGTGCAGGGGCACACTCCACCAGGCCCCCACTCATGTCCAACTCATGTTCCCCTGCACCCCCACACCCCAGCATCCAGGGGCACCCTCCACCATGCCCCCACTCATGTCTCCCAGCACCCCCACCCCCCAGCATCCAGGGGCACCCTCCACCAGGCCCACACTCATGTCTCCCAGCACCCCCACCCCCCGTAGTGCAGGGCACCCTCCGCCATGCCCCCACTCATGTCTCCCAGCACCCCCACCCCCCAGCAGTGCAGGGCACCCTCCACCATGCCCCCACTCATGTCTCCCAGCACCCCCACCCCCCAGCACTGTTGGGCACCTGCCAGCAGGCCCCCACTCATGTCCAACTCATGTCCCCCTGCACCCCCGCCCCCCAGCATCCAGGGGCACCCTCCACCATGCCCCCACTCATGTCTCCCAGCACCCCGCCCCCCAGCAGTGCAGGGCACCCTCCACCAGGCCCCCACTCATGTCTCCCAGCGCCCCCACCCCCCAGCAGTGCATGGGCACACTCCACCAGGCCCCCACTCATGTCCAACTCATGTTCCCCTGCACCCCCACACCCCAGCATCCAGGGGCACCCTCCACCATGCCCCCACTCATGTCTCCCAGCACCCCCACCCCCCCAAAGTGCAGGGCACCCTCCACCATGCCCCCACTCATGTCTCCCAGCACCCCCACCCCAGCAGTGCAGGGCACCCTCCACCAGGCCCCCAGTCATGTCTCCCAGCACCCCCACCCCCCAGCACTGTGGGGCACCTGCCAGCAGGCCCCCACTCATGTCCAACTCATGTCCCTCTGCACCACCACCCCCCAGCATCCTGGGGCACCCTCCACCATGCCCCCACTCATGTCTCCCAGCACCCCCACCCTCCAGCAGTGCAGGGCACCCTCCACCATGCCCCTACTCATGTCTCCCAGCACCCCCACCCCCCAGCACCCAGGGGCACCCTCCACCATGCCCCCACTCATGTCTCCCAGCACCCCCACCCCCCAGCAGTGCAGGGGCACACTCCACCAGGCCCCCACTCATGTCCCCCTGCACCCCCACCCCCCAGCATCCAGGGACACCCTCCACCATGCCCCCACTCATGTCTCCCAGCACCCCCACCCCCCAGCACTGTGGGGCACCCTCCACCAGGCCCCGACTCATGTCCCCCAGTCAACACGTCATCAGAATATAGATCCCTGGCCCTTATGAGCTGCCTCCACATGCCAAACACCCACCCAAGTATTGCATCCACCCACTTAGAAATGCCAATTACATGATACAACCCCAATGGCAAGTATGTAAATGAACAAATGTCCCTCACATACACACAATGGGTGTCAGTGAATGTCAAAACACATATCATGACATGCATGAAACCAATGAGATGCTACTACACATTGAAGTTTGATGAAGAAAATGTATTAAAAGCAACACAAATGGAATCAAAAATAAACAAACGACAATGGGAATTAAAAACAAAAAGCAGCATGTCCTTAAAATAATGTAAAACCACAAATCATAATCCAAAGGAAAGGTGTCCAAAGTCACAGTTCAAAAAAGTAAATCCAAAGGAAAATCAAAACCAAAAACCATTGCTCCATGGGTAAATTCCAAATAAAAAAATAAAATCCAACAGTCAACTATATACAGCTTAACCAATCCAGGGTCCATGATCCCAACAGAAGAAATTAAACCTATCTAATAATACTACCTAATTAAAAAAAATATATGCAAAAATGTGGTCCATTGTCCAAAAGGTCCCACAAAAAAAAGAAAAACCAAAGGAAACCTAACACTAACTACATAACTATTTAGGGCAGCTGGCTAATCCGACGGCTCACTTCAGGATGTTCCGGGCCAGGGCATCATCGAACTCCTACTCAATGTCCCGGAGGCGGTCCTCCTCCATGGCCCCGAGGGTCTGCAGGGCCGACGATATGTTCTCCTCCAACTCCCTGCGGATTGCCTCGAGGCACTCGGCCCGCCTCAGGGCCCTCCGCATGGAGTTCTACGCCCTGACCATCGTGAGAAGTGCCTCTTCTGCCCGCTGCCGCTCCGCATCTATGGCGTGGCCCAACCGCTGCCACAAGGAAGACACTTCCCGTCGTGGGTCCTCCTGCCCTCCGACTGATGCCTGCCCCTCCGATGTCGAAGGCCCCGAGCCATCATGGCTCCCACCTCGTTGCTGCTGCTGCTGTGCCTGTGCCTGTGCCCTGGCTCCTGCTGCCTGCACATCCTCCACCGGCCGGGGTGCAGTCATTGATGTGGCCACCCCTGCTGGACGTCCGACTCCCGACTGTGGCAGGGATGTGTCCTCCAGCAGCCTGGCTGCACCGTCAGAGGCAGCTCCACAGGGCACCCAGGTGACAAATGGGGGGAAAGATGGCACGGAGGACGACTGGCGCATAGGGTGTGCAGTTGAGGAGGGGGTCGGAACAAGCTCCAGCAAACGGAGAAATCCGGCCTGGGTGACCTGTCCCAGTAGGCCGACGCGGTCAACGAGCCATTCGAGATGACGTGCAGTCTCCTCATGAAAAGATTGCAGGTCACCTCGCATGGACCGTTGACGCAACGCCACACCAGTCAGGACGGGCTCAACCCGTAACTGGATAGCCACGTCCGCAGGCAGAGGAAGGCCAGTTGTTGTAAGCTCATCCGCTGCCTGAAAACGGATCTGGACGTAGGCATCCCTGCTGGTGAAAGATGATGCAGTGACAGGATCAGGGACAGGATTGCACACAGGCACCTCCGCGGCAGCCTGTGCTGCCTCCTGTCCCTGGTCCTGCACTGCACCACTAGCACCAGTGGAATCCCCACCTCCAGACCCCATCTCTGTCGCTTGCACGGCCTCCTCCTCCACCAAACCCCCAACCAACCTGGATGAATCCGTGTCATCTTCTCCCGTTGGGCCCTGTGGGGTCCCAGCTGCCCCTTCTGCTGCCGAGGAGTCCAACTCCGACCTCTGCCTCTTGGACCTCCCCCCGGCAGCTGCGGCCTGGGACATGGCACCGGACTCCTCACTCCACGACGAGATGACAACCTGGGAGGGAAGCCGGGCCTTGCATCTCCGGCTGGCGGTGCGATCCCCACCGCTGTGCTTCACAGCACCTTCTCTGCCTTCTTCATCAGTTGACGCTGCAGACAGGGAGAAATAAAACACAGGCATCAGGGCACTGTACAATGGACACATACACACATGACAGTTGTACATGAGTGGCATTGGCAAACCTCAGACATGGCATCACAATCGCCAACACACATGTCATTTCAACTCGCACACATGAGCCATACCACAGCCATATCGCAACAGCCATCACCATCCATACACATGCAACAGCATGAGCAGGCAAAGGTGACCCAGACATCACATGCAACACAGGGAGTGCACTACACATACACACACACCACCACACTTGCATGTATGTGTACACCTCTGCCAACTGTCGCAGTGTTCAGATTGGCATCCATGTCACATCTGCCAATCAGGCTTCCACATCCCGCTGTCACATGCATCTATGCTGCATCACTGTTTCACCCTTGTCAAATACACACACATGCACATGTACACAGTGCTGATACATGCAGCTGAGACCAACATCCATGTGTGACATCACGAACATGCCTACTTACATACACATTCATCCAAACATGTGTGGCCACACAACTGCATTTGGCATGCAAGCCTACACACACAAGCACCATCCATGTCTCACACATGAGAGCACTCGCATGTGTTAGCCTCACAGGCCTGTACACCCCACCCCATACTTGACCCCATAAAAACACATGTGCAACCTGCACACTACTGGCACATCACCACATGCACAGCTTACAATGATGATGCATGTACACTTACCGCTCGACTCCAGACGGGTCTGCCTCTCAAGGACCTGGACGTGGAGCGCTGGGGATATGCGTTCCAGGACCCTCATATGATCGTCCGACAAGTTACCCCGGCGCCCCTTAGCATCCGCTGCCTTCAAGAGGCGCCGGGCCTTGTTGAGGGTCCTGGACCTGAAGTCCTCCCAGTGCTTCTTGACATGATGGAATAGTCGGACTGCTACCCCCTCCGCGTTGATGGCAGTCACAATGTCCGTCCAGATCCGAGTCTGTCCTTCCTTGTCGGCGCGCAAACTTCCGAAGAGGGCATCATACTGCCCCAGGACTTGCTCCACCAGGACACCAACTTCGGTGGCAGTGAAGCTGGTGCCCCTCTGCCTCTCTGGCCGGGTGTTGCCAGTGGTGCCAGATGTTGCAGTGCCTGACATGACAACCCCAGAGGCAGGAGTGGGTGGGCAACTGGGTCCTGGGGCTGGTCTGTGGAGCGATGGAATTCCAGTTGGGAGTCTTCATTTCCAGCAGGGGTGGTCACAGCAACAGCACCCCTGGCTGATGTGCAGGCAGCAAATGACAGGGCACATGGGCAGTAGGCAATCAGGCAGCAGCAGATGGCAGGTGGGAGAGTGCTTGGGGCTCTGGGGGGCAGTAATTCAGCCTTCTGGGCAGGAGTGTGGTCTTCCGTGTGCTTACGCGTGGCCAGCTTGATACGGAGTGATTTGGCACGTGAAAATCCAGCACGTCTACATGTAAATCGAGGAAAGGGCCTTAGCACGTAAGCGCGTCAGCAAACGTATGCAAATTCATTGGCCCAAAGGCCACCAGCGCATATGCGCGTCTGTGACGTGTGCACGGGCATTTCCCTGTACACGGGTGCATGTTACACGTCCAATGACTGCACGTCAGAGTGTCAGCTCGTGTAATTGGAGGATGGGGCCTTAGCGCGTACACGCGGAAGTGACGCTGGACGTGTGGGCATATTTAAAAGGTATGTGTAGAACGCCATTTTCTTGTACGTGCTTTTCTTGGAGAGCGAGTGGGTGAAATCTGTACTTCTTGTCGGTTCACACGCGATTTACTTCACAGCGTTCCAAGTTCGTGCTCCCTGTTACCTCTGACAGCTTTTTCTCTTTTTGTCTTTTTCCTGGGCCTGTTTCCTCAAACAGCGTTCACTTCTCCTGTTGTCCTGTCTCCTCAGACACAGACAGCGTACAATTCTTCTTTTGGCAGGGGTGTTGCCAACACGCACACGCGCGTATTTTTCACGCGATTTTTCCGGGCAGACGGTGAGTCGTGCACGTATTTAACATCTGTGCTTGCCCCGTGTGTTGCCTACCCCTTCAGAGGTCAGTCTAGGCCGCGTGTGACACGCATACGTTCATTTCTGTGTTTCTGGGTGCCACAGCGTAGTGCAGGTTTATTTTTCCATCACGTGGTCTAGGAGGGCTTGCATGCACATTATCTCCCTTTTTTGGGCTGCCTGTGCGTTGCGTGACCCGTCATCTTCCCCCAGGGGTCACATACAGCCTTGCTAGTGCACTAGGGTATGAATTCCATCTAGTACCCTACCCCTTTGACCCCCAATTGCCCAGGACAATAGTTTACTGCAACTCCCATATGCACAACAACATCAGTGCCATGGTTGGGAGGCGAGCACGCGGTAAGGGTGGCAAAGGTGGCCGAGCCACAAGAGGTGGCCGTGGTGGATATGGTAGGGGACGTGGCCGGGACTTGCAGGGTGCCCCTAGCCCCACATGTGTGGGTGACCAGTCAGGGACACCCATGCCCCCCCCTGGTTGAGGGTAACGTGGCTGACACCATCCCTGCTCAGCCCTTGTTGGACCAGCCCATTGTGGCACCAGACCTGGCACAGGGTGACTCCATGGCTGACTTCCAGGTCAGCAGGTCTAGGCCACGTGTGGCGGTGCACGTTGGTGTCACCAGGCCACGTGGATCAGGGGCAGCTATGTCATCTGCTGCCCCGAGTAGGCAGGGTGGGGAGGCTGCAGGGGCAGCTGCGGCTCCATCCACCCCAGCTCTGAGTCTCCCAGCCAGGACAGTGTCGGTCCCAGTCCATCCTGCTGACGTTCCCCCTGACTACATCACACTTCAGCTAATGCCTGCACCAAGTCCCATGGTGAGTGTTCATTCCATGAACTCCTAGTCCACAGTCCACCGCGGCTCCTGCCCCTAGTGTCCAGAGCGGCGTAGGACACTCAGGATCCCCACCACCTTCCAAGCGGAAGAGGAAGAGTGCTCGCCCAGTACAGGCTGATGCCCCAGACACGGCTACACAGTCCGGCCCACCAAGGAAGCCCAGCTTCAATCAGGCCGAACTTGATGCACTTGTTGAGTATGTGTCCGCACATGACAGCGAAATGGTGATTACTGCAGGATGCAAGACCACACCTGCACAAAGTCAGGCACACTGGCAGACCATCGCGGACCTCTGAAGTGCCCTTGGATTCGTGAGGCGCACAGCTAATGATTGCTACAAGCGCTGGAATGACCTGAAGCGCAGGGCAAAGAAAAAGCTGGCCTCAAGTCATGCCGCAACTCTGGTGACTGGAGGTGGGTCTCCAGCAGAGGACATAGAACTCACTCCACATGAGTATGTTGCTGGGACCTATGTCACGGAGGAACAGATCCAAGGCGTGGGAGACCTGCCAGATTACGAGGCATTGTCCGGTGAGTGCACATGCATGTGCGTGTCATCCATGTGCATGGTGTGTGTGTGAGGGCTTCTGATTGAATGCAAGGTGAGGGTGTGTGTGCCTGAGTGGTTTGGGTCACCCATTTGCTTCATCCAATACATTCTGCGCACCAGGATTTGGGTATTGCAGTATCCCTTCTGGCAACAGTAGACATTCAGCCCAACCTCACGCCAGTTGCCCTTGAAGTGTCATCTTGCTACAACATAGTTTCGTATTATTTTGTGTTCATTCAGGCTGATTGTCTGCATTCCACCACTTTCACTAGGCATTTCTCAGTCCTATTGTCACATGTGTGACATGGCTATGGTACATGCCATCTGTGTGATGGCATGTGTCATGTATGTGCATTGGACATGCCAATCACAGGCCAATGTGTGATGGAACTGCTAGCCAGCATGCAACAAATGTGTTGGTCTTCCATCTTGGTGTCATCAATGTGTGCCATGTGCCTCCCCTTCATACGCAGTGATGGTGCATGCATGGGAGGGTTATAGTCATGTGGGACATGTGTCAATAAAGTACTGTTTCTGTTGCTTCTCAGCCCTAATTGTGTGCCATGGTGCTAATGCCTGTTCCCATTTCTTTTCATTCATGTCTTGCAGGGATGATGCACTTGATACTGCTGGGGTTGTGGAGATGGTGCAGACCCAGGAGGGGTCTCAGGCCCGACCGGGCACCAGTGAGGGACGTGGTGTGGTGGTGGGTGAGAACCCACACTTGCTGCAGACCATCATCTCAAGGTGTTCTCTGGGTGCACCTCCCCCGAGCTCTATTCAGGTGTCGATTCTGATGATGAGACCTATGTGCGGTTGCAGGTAAGTGTTTCTGGGAGGGATTCTGTACTGTCCAACCCACCTGCACCAGGGGTAGAAACCTCAATGGGGATGTCAGTGTTGGTAGGTCCACCTTTGGTTGTTACGGATGCAGGGTCACACTCCGCAACATCTGATCCTGTTCCTGGGCCAGCAGATCAGAGGGGGAATGCAGTCCTGCGGCCTCAGGTAGTGCCGGCACAGCAAGGCGCAGTTCGCCTTGCCCCAGACAGGTGTGGTGCCTGCCGACGCGGTGGCCGTACGCCACCTGGCAAAACCGCATGGGAACAATCCATATACGGTATGGCAAACCAGCAGGCAGCATCATCTGAGATGATGGCTCAGGCCATGGATAGGGTGGCCACTTCCATTGTCCCCCAAGAAAGGCTGATTGAACAACTACAGCAGGCAACAGACTCCATTTGCAGTCACACAGGGAGGACATGTTGGCGTCCAACAGGGACAGGCGGGCAGCACTGGAAGCCATTTCTATTGAGTCCCAGGGCCACAGAGAAGCCCTGAGGGTGGAACTCTGTCACCTCAGGGTAACTCTTGTTGAGCTTGAGGCTTCAACTAACACAAGGACAGAACAGCAGCTGGAGCGGCTCACACGTACACTCTCAGCTGAGATGCAGTCAACTAGGGAGGAGGTCCGGGCATCCCGTGAGTTGTTGCATGGGGATCTCCGCACGATTATCCTCCAGAACCAGACCTTCCACACCCGCATGCTTGCTGCCATGGAGGACCAGACTAGGGCTTTGTGTGGGCTGCCTCCCATAGTGCCACCACCTCCTGATGCAGCTGCAGAGGGTGAGGAGAGCGACAGCAGCAAATCTCTCACAATAGGGTAGCTGTGCAGGCCATGAGCCCATGGAGGTGTTTTTTTTTCCGCAAGATCCACACAGGTGGGTTTTTGTTTTCACCCTGTCCTCAGACCTCCTGGGTGGCCTCCCCCACGCCCCCTGGCCCATTCATGGCCATTTTTGATTTTTGATTTTTGATTTTTTGGACAGTGTGTTGCCTTGTGTGGCTCCCGTGGGCATACGCTGTATTGTGGCTGGGCACATGCAGGCTTGTCCTGAATTTGGGTCAGATGCTTGGCTTTGCACCCCTCCTGCTTCCCGTTTCCATGGGCTTGCAAAGGGTGTGCCCAAGTGACATTGACTTACACAGTGATGTTGGACTCCCATTTGATGTGTGGGCAGTCTGTAGTCAATACTGTGTATACATTCCTAGTGTATATTTTTGTTGTATTGTACACTGCATGGTGTATTGATATGTGCCTCTGTATCCCTCTCATCCTCCTAATTTGCAGGTCCATTTCTCATGTCTTCACAAGGAAGTCTACTTTGGAAATGGAGTCCATGTTGTAAGCAGTGCACCTACACTTTTGCGTGGCACTAACACTGTACAGTTGGAAGTGTTTGAAGTGCTGGCATTATCAGGTACTGAGGCTACCAATTTTTTAAGTCCGTACTGCCATGTTTATGGTAGGTTGGAGGTTGTGTAGGTGATTCGTATTATTGGTAAATATTTGGTAATGTGTGTTGTTGGTCCTGCATTACTGTGAACATTTCATGTGTGGCCAGTTTCCATTAGGGACACTGTAGTTTGTGACACTTGTGTCATGTTGTGGGGATTAATTTGTTTGCTCTCACATAGCAAGACATGCCATGGTGTGTTGTGTGGCGGTGCCGGGGAGGGGTTGGGTGACATGGCACTGTTCTCATGTTGTATTTTTCAAGTGGGTATTCATTTTTGCTGCATAGAAGTGACACTGCATTGGTGGTGTTTTTGCAGGTAGGGATGCACACATTGTGACACTTCCAGATGAACAATCTCAGGCTGCTATGGTTCTGACAGTTGACTGTCCCTTTATTCATCAGAATTGTCAGATTGAGTCATCATTGATTGTCAGATGGTATGTGCCAGGGCTGTGTGCACTCCATAGGGGTGTGATTTCTATGTGAAGTAATTATCCACCAACAGCTCACGGGCTGCCTCACCCTGTGCCCTTTCCCCTCCCATGCACAGCGGGCGTGCATGTGGTTGGGGATGTGGGGGCACCACCATGTCCACAGCCAGGCCCCGGCGTGTTGCAACATTGTGCAGGACACATGCTGTCACTATGATCCTGCACACTACTGGGGGAGCGTATAACAGCTGCCCGCCAGAACGGTCAAGGGAGCGAAAGCGTGACTTGAGCACTACGAATGTTCTCTCCACTATGCCCCGGGTTGCAATATGGGCTGTGTTGTATCTTACCTCGGGAGACGTGATGGGGCTCCGAATTGGCGTCATCATGTGGGTGCTCAGAGGGTATGCACTGTCCCCTGGGGAGGTGGTGATGGGGATCCATTAGTGGGGTAGTGACATTACTCTGTATCTGTCATGCATGCGTGTGCTGTGGCATTTATACTCACCAAGCAGCCATGCATCGCCATGCCGCCCAGCTTCCATGTCCCGGTTTAGGGTTCACATCCTGTAAATGAAGCTGTCGTGGGTGGATCCTGGATAGTTGGCATATACTGAGGTGATGATTCCCTTGGCATCACATACTACCTGGACATTGATGGAATGCCAGTGCTTACGGTTTCTATAGGTGTGCTCAGATGCCCTGAGGGGACTTAGAGTCACATGGGTGCAATCAATGGCACCTAGCACTTTGGGGAATTGTGCCACCCTGTAGAAATCCTGGCTGACAGCCTGCCTTTCTGCAGGTGTTCTGGGCAGGTATATGTGCCTACGGACTGATGGGCGTGCAGTGATTATGACCAACACCTGGTGTAAGCACCGTGACTGCGTGGCCTGTGACACCCCCCCCCCACTATGGCACTTGTCCGCTGAAATGATCCAGTAGCCAAGAACTGCAGTACATTGAGGACCTTCTCCAGGGGGCTGAGTGCTTTGGAGCACAGGGTGGGTGATGTGAGGTCATCCTCCCACTCACTGACCAGGTTGAGTATTGTGTGGTGGAAACCTTTACCTCCCATACACCTGGTCATCAGGCATACCAAATAGGCTGGTTCTGGGTGTGAAGATTCTGGCCCTGACTATCCTCCTCCTCCTGCGGTATCCCACGGCCACTGCTGCTAGGAACAGTATATTCATCCTGGCGTCAGAGCTTGTTTGTTGTTTGCGCACTCTTTTATGCTGCGCTGGACGTGCAACTGCTTCATGCTGGTGCAGGTGTTTCTGGATTGTACCTTTTTTTTGGCACGTTGTAGGCGACCGTGTAAATCTTCCAGCCCACCCCAGGAATACACGTAATACGCTCTCCCAGGCCCAGTCGCGAGTAAATATTCCCGCCCACCCCAGGAATACACATACCCCACTCTCACAGGCCCAGTCGTGTGTGGAAGTTCACGCGAAACCCGTAATACATGTACCCTGCTGATATTGCGTGTGGAAGTTCACGCGGACCCATAATACACGTACCCTGATGAAATCGCGTGTAAGACTACCAGCGCACCCCTGAAATACACGTACCCAGGGAAATCGCACTGCTGGGGGGTGAGGGGGTTGGGAGACAGGAGTGGGGGCCTGGTGGAGGGTGCCCCTGGATTCTGGGGGGTGGGGGTGCGGGGGACATGAGTGGGGGCCTGGTGTAGGGTGCCCCTGGATGCAGGGGGTTGGGGCTGCAGGGAGACATGAGTGGGGGCCTGGTGGAGGGTGCCCCTGGATGCTGGGGGGTGGGGGTGCAGGGGGACATGAGTTGGACATGAGTGGGGCCTGGTGGAGGGTGCCCCTGGATGCTAGGGGGTTAGGGTGCAGGGGGACATGAGTATGACATGAGTGGGGCCTGGTGGAGGGTGCCCCACAGTGCTGGGGGGTGGTGGTGCAGGGAGAAATGAGTGGGGGCCTGTTGGAGGGTGCCCCTGGATGCAGGGGGGTGGATGTGCAGGGGGACATGAGTGGGGGCCTGGTAGAGGGTGCCCCACTGTGCTGGGGGGTGGTGGTGCAGGGAGACATGAGTGCGGCCTGGTGGAGGGTGCCCCTGGATGCTGGGGGGTGGGGGTGCAGGGGGACATGAGTGGGGGCCTGGTGGTGGGTGCTCCACAGTGCTGGGGGTGGGGGTGCAGGGGGACATGAGTTGGACATGAGTGGGGCCTGGTGGAGGGTGCCCCTGGATGCTGGGGGGTGGGGATGCAGGGGGACATGAGTGGACATGAGTGGGGCCTGGTGGAGGGTGCCCCACAGTGCTGGGGGGTGGTGGTGCAGGGAGACATGAGTGGGGGCCTGGTGGAGGGTGCCCCTGGATGCAGGGGGGTGGGGGTGCAGGGGGACATGAGTTGGACATGAGTGGGGCCGGGTGGAAGGTGCCCCTGGATGCTGGGGGGTGGGGGTGCAGGGGGACATGAGTGGGGGCCTGGTGGAGGGTGCCCCACAGTGCTGGGGGGTGGTGGTGCAGGGAGACATGAGTGGGGGCCTGGTGGAGGGTGCCCCTGGATGCAGGGGGGTGGGAGTGCAGGAGGACATGAGTGGGGGCCTGGTGGAGGGTACCCCTGGATTGCAGGGGAGTGGGGCTGCAGGGAGACATGAGTGGGGGCCTGGTGGAGGGTGCTCCTGGATGCAGGGGGGTGGGGGTGCAGGGGGACATGAGTTGGACATGAGTGGGTCCAGGTGGAGGGTGACCCTGGATGCTGGGGGCTGGGGGTGCAGGGGGACATGAGTGGGGGCCTGGTGGAGGGTGCACCACAGTGCTGGGGGGTGGGGGTGCAGGGGGACATGAAGTGGGGGCCTGGTGGAGGGTGCCCCTGGATGCAGGGGGTGGGGGTTCAGGGGGACATGAGTGGGGGCCTGGTGGAGGGTGCCCCTGGATGCAGGGGGGTGGGGATAAAGGGGGACATGAGTTGGACATTAGTGGGGCCTGGTAGAGGGTGCCCCTGGATGCTGGGGGGTGGGGGTGCAGGGGGACATGAGTTGGACATGAGTGGGGCCTGATGGAGGGTGCCCCACAGTGCTGGGGGGTGGTGGTGCAGGGAGATATGAGTGGGGGCCTGGTGGAGGGTGCCGCTGGATGCAGGGGGGTGGGGGTGCAGGGGGACATGAGTGGGGGCCTGGTGGAGGGTATCCCACAGTGCTGGGGGGTGGGGGTGCAGGGAGACAGGAGTGGGGGCCTGGTGGAGGGTGCCCCTGGATGCAGGGGGGTGGGGGTGCAGGGGGACATGAGTTGGACATGAGTGGGGGCCTGGTGGAGGGTGCCCCTGGATGCAGGGGGGTGGGGGTGCAGGGGGACATGAGTGGGGGCCTGGTGGAGGGTGCCCCTGGACGCAGGGGGTGGGGCTGCAGGGAGACATGAGTGGGGGCCTGGTGGAGGGTGCCCCTGGTTGCAGGGGGGTGGGGGTGCAGGGGGACATGAGTTGGACATGAGTGGGTCCTAGTGGAGGGTGCCCCTGGATGCTGGGGGGTGGGGATGCAGGGGGACATGAGTTGGACATGAGTGGGGCCTGGTGGAGGGTGCCCCACAGTGCTGGGGGGTGATGGTGCAGGGAGACATGAGTGGGGGCCTGGTGGAGGGTACCCCTGGATGCAGGGGGGTGGGGGTGCAGGGGGACATGAGTTGGACATGAGTGGGGCCTGGTGGAGGGTTCCCCTGGATGCTGGGTGATTGGGGTCCAGGGGGACATGAGTGGGGGCCTGGTGGAGGGTGCCCCTGGATGCAGGGGGGTGGGGGTGCAGGGGGACATGAGTGGGGGCCTGGTGGAGGGTGCCCCACAGTGCTGGGGGGTGGGGGTGCAGGGGGACATGAAGTGGGGGCCTGGTGGAGGGTGCCCCTGGATGCAGGGGGTGGGGGTTCAGGGGGACATGAGTTGGACATGAGTGGGGGCCTGGTGGAGGGTGCCCCTGGATGCAGGGGGGTGGGGGTGCAGGGGGACATGAGTGGGGGCCTGGTGGAGGGTGCCCCTGGACGCAGGGGGTGGGGCTGCAGGGAGACATGAGTGGGGGCCTGGTGGAGGGTGCCCCTGGTTGCAGGGGGGTGGGGGGGCAGGGGGACATGAGTTGGACATGAGTGGGTCCTGGTGGAGGGTGCCCCTGGATGCTGGGGGGTGGGGATGCGGAGGGACATGAGTTGGACATGAGTGGGGCCTGGTGGAGGGTGCCCCACAGTGCTGGGGGGTGATGGTGCAGGGAGACATGAGTGGGGGCCTGGTGGAGGGTGCCCATGGATGCAGGGGGGTGGGGGTGCAGGGGGACATGAGTTGGACATGAGAGGGGCCTGGTGGAGGGTGCCCCTGGATGCTGGGTGGTTGGGGTCCAGGGGGACATGAGTGGGGGCCTGGTGGAGGGTGCCCCTGGATGCAGGGGGGTGGGGGTGCAGGGGTACATGAGTGGGGGCCTGGTGGAGGGTGCCCCACAGTGCTGGGGGGTGGGGGTGCAGGGGGACATGAAGTGGGGGCCTGGTGGAGGGTGCCCCTGGATGCAGGGGGTGGGGGTTCAGGGGGACATGAGTGGGGGCCTGGTGGAGGGTGCCCCTGGATGCAGGGGGGTGGGGATAAAGGGGGACATGAGTTGGACATTAGTGGGGCCTGGTGGAGGGTGCCCCTGGATGCTGGGGGGTGGGGGTGCAGGGGGACATGAGTTGGACATGAGTGGGGCCTGATGGAGGGTGCCCCACAGTGCTGGGGGGTGGTGGTGCAGGGAGATATGAGTGGGAGCCTGGTGGAGGGTGCCGCTGGATGCAGGGGGGTGGGGGTGCAGGGGGACATGAGTGGGGGCCTGGTGGAGGGTACCCCACAGTGCTGGGGGGTGGGGGTGCAGGGAGACAGGAGTGGGGGCCTGATGGAGGGTGCCCCTGGATGCAGGGGGGTGGGGGTGCATGGGGACATGAGTTGGACATGAGTGGGGGCCTGGTGGAGGGTGCCCCTGGATGCAGGGGGGTGGGGGTGCAGGGGGACATGAGTGGGGGCCTGGTGGAGGGTGCCCCTGGACGCAGGGGGGTGGGGCTGCAGGGAGACATGAGTGGGGTCCTGGTGGAGGGTGCCCCTGGTTGCAGGGGGGTGGGGGTGCAGGGGGACAGGAGTTGGACATGAGTGAGTCCTGGTGGAGGGTGCCCCTGGATGCTGGGGGGTGGGGATGCAGGGGGACATGAGTTGGACATGAGTGGGGGCTTGTGGAGGGTGCCCCACAGTGCTGGGGGGTGGTGGTGCAGGGAGACATGAGTGGGGGCCTGGTGGAGGGTGCCCCTGGATGCAGGGGGGTGGGGGTGCAGGGGGAAATGAGTTGGACATGGGTGGGGCCTGGTGGAGGGTGCCCCTGGATGCTGGGGGGTGGGGGTGCAGGGGGACATGAGTGGGGGCCTGGTGGAGGGTGCCCCACAGTGCTGGGGTGTGGTGGTGCAGGGAGACATGAGTGGGGGCCTGGTGGAGGGTGCCCCTGGATGCAGGGGCGTGGGAGTGCAGGAGGACATGAGTGGGGGCCTGGTGGAGGGTACCCCTGGATGCAGGGGGGTGGGGCTGCAGGGAGACATGAGTGGGGGCCTGGTGGAGGGTGCCCCTGGATGCAGGGGGGTGGAGGTGCAGGGGGACATGAGTTGGACATGAGTGGGTCCTGGTGGAGGGTGCCCCTGGATGCTGGGGGCTGGGGGTGCAGGGGGACATGAGTGGGGGTCTGGTGGAGGGTGCCCCACAGTGCTGGGGGGTGAAGGTGCAGGGGGACATGAAGTGGGGGCCTGGTGGACGGTGCCCCTGGATGCAGGGGTTGGGTGTTCAGGGGGACATGAGTAGGGGCCTGGTGGAGGGTGCCCCTGGATGCAGGGGGGTGGGGGTAAAGGGGGACATGAGTTGGACATGAGTGGGGCCTGGTGGAGGGTGCCCCTGGATGCTGGGGGGTGGGGGTGCAGGGGGACATGAGTTGGACATGAGTTGGGCCTGGTGGAGCGTGCCCCACAGTGCTGGGGGTGTTGGTGCAGGGAGACATGAGTGGGGGCCTGGTGGAGGGTGCCCCTGGATGCAGGGGGGTGGGGGTGCAGGGGGACATGAGTGGGGGCCTGGTGGAGGGTGCCCCACAGTGCTGGGGGGTGGTGGTGCAGGGAGACATGAGTGGGGGCCTGGTGGAGGGTGCCCCTGGATGCAGGGGGGTGGGGGTGCAGGGGGACATGAGTGGGGGCCTGGTGGAGGGAGCCCCTGGATGCAGGGGGGTGGGGCTGCAGGGAGACATGAGTGGGGGCCTGGTGGAGGGTGCCCCTGGTGCAGAGGGGTTGGGGGTGCAGGGGGACATGAGTTGGACCTGAGTGGGGCCTGGTGGAGGGTGCCCCTGGATGCTGGGGGTGGGGGTGCAGGGGGACATGAGTGGGGGCCTGGTGTAGGGTGCCACACAGTGCTGGGGGTGGTGGTGCAGGGAGACATTAGTGGGGGCCTGGTGGAGGGTGCATCTGGATGCAGGGGGTGGGGGTGCAGAGGGACATGAGTGGGGGCCTGGTGGAGGGTGCCCCTGGATGCAGGGGGGTGGGGCTGCAGGGAGACATGAGTGGGGGCCTGGTGGAGGGTGCCCCTGGATGCTGGGGGGTGGGGTGCAGGAGGACATGAATGGGGGCCTGGTGGAGGGTGCCCCACAGTGCTGGGGGGTGGGGGTGCAGGGGGAATTGAAGTGGGGGCCTGGTGGAGGGTGCCCCTGGATGCTGGGGGGTGGGGGTGCAGGGGGACATGAATGGGGGCCTGGTGGAGGGTGCCCCAAAGTGCTGGGGGGTGGGGGTGCAGGGGGAATTGAAGTGGGGGCCTGGTGGAGGGTACCCCTGGATTGCAGGGGAGTGGGGCTGCAGGGAGACATGAGTGGGGGCCTGGTGGAGGGTGCCCCTGGATGCAGGGGGGTGGGGGTGCAGGGGGACATGAGTTGGGCATGAGTGGGTCCAGGTGGAGGGTGACTCTGGATGCTGGGGGCTGGGGGTGCAGGGGGACATGAGTGGGGGCCTGGTGGAGGGTGCACCACAGTGCTGGGGGGTGGGGGTGCAGGGGGACATGAAGTGGGGGCCTGGTGGAGGGTGCCCCTGGATGCAGGGGGTGGGGGTTCAGGGGGACATGAGTGGGGGCCTGGTGGAGGGTGCCCCTGGATGCAGGGGGGTGGGGATAAAGGGGGACATGAGTTGGACATTAGTGGGGCCTGGTGGAGGGTGCCCCTGGATGCTGGGGGGTGGGGGTGCAGGGGGACATGAGTTGGACATGAGTGGGGCCTGATGGAGGGTGCCCCACAGTGCTGGGGGGTGGTGGTGCAGGGAGATATGAGTGGGGGCCTGGTGGAGGGTGCCGCTGGATGCAGGGGGGTGGGGGTGCAGGGGGACATGAGTGGGGGCCTGGTGGAGGGTACCCCACAGTGCTGGGGGGTGGGGGTGCAGGGAGACAGGAGTGGGGGCCTGGTGGAGGGTGCCCCTGGATGCAGGGGGGTGGGGGTGCAGGGGGACATGAGTTGGACATGAGTGGGGGCCTGGTGGAGGGTGCCCCTGGATGCAGGGGGGTGGGGGTGCAGGGGGACATGAGTGGGGGCCTGGTGGAGGGTGCCCCTGGACGCAGGGGGTGGGGCTGCAGGGAGACATGAGTGGGGGCCTGGTGGAGGGTGCCCCTGGTTGCAGGGGGGTGGGGGTGCAGGGGGACATGAGTTGGACATGAGTGGGTCCTAGTGGAGGGTGCCCCTGGATGCTGGGGGGTGGGGATGCAGGGGGACATGAGTTGGACATGAGTGGGGCCTGGTGGAGGGTGCCCCACAGTGCTGGGGGGTGATGGTACAGGGAGACATGAGTGGGGGCCTGGTGGAGGGTACCCCTGGATGCAGGGGGGTGGGGGTGCAGGGGGACATGAGTTGGACATGAGTGGGGCCTGGTGGAGGGTTCCCCTGGATGCTGGGTGATTGGGGTCCAGGGGGACATGAGTGGGGGCCTGGTGGAGGGTGCCCCTGGATGCAGGGGGGTGGGGGTGCAGGGGGACATGAGTGGGGGCCTGGTGGAGGGTGCCCCACAGTGCTGGGGGGTGGGGGTGCAGGGGGACATGAAGTGGGGGCCTGGTGGAGGGTGCCCCTGGATGCAGGGGGTGGGGGTTCAGGGGGACATGAGTTGGACATGAGTGGGGGCCTGGTGGAGGGTGCCCCTGGATGCAGGGGGGTGGGGGTGCAGGGGGACATGAGTGGGGGCCTGGTGGAGGGTGCCCCTGGACGCAGGGGGTGGGGCTGCAGGGAGACATGAGTGGGGGCCTGGTGGAGGGTGCCCCTGGTTGCAGGGGGGTGGGGGGGCAGGGGGACATGAGTTGGACATGAGTGGGTCCTGGTGGAGGGTGCCCCTGGATGCTGGGGGGTGGGGATGCAGAGGGACATGAGTTGGACATGAGTGGGGCCTGGTGGAGGGTGCCCCACAGTGCTGGGGGGTGATGGTGCAGGGAGACATGAGTGGGGGCCTGGTGGAGGGTGCCCATGGATGCAGGGGGGTGGGGGTGCAGGGGGACATGAGTTGGACATGAGAGGGGCCTGGTGGAGGGTGCCCCTGGATGCTGGGTGGTTGGGGTCCAGGGGGACATGAGTGGGGGCCTGGTGGAGGGTGCCCCTGGATGCAGGGGGGTGGGGGTGCAGGGGTACATGAGTGGGGGCCTGGTGGAGGGTGCCCCACAGTGCTGGGGGGTGGGGGTGCAGGGGGACATGAAGTGGGGGCCTGGTGGAGGGTGCCCCTGGATGCAGGGGGTGGGGGTTCAGGGGGACATGAGTGGGGGCCTGGTGGAGGGTGCCCCTGGATGTAGGGGGGTGGGGATAAAGGGGGACATGAGTTGGACATTAGTGGGGCCTGGTGGAGGGTGCCCCTGGATGCTGGGGGGTGGGGGTGCAGGGGGACATGAGTTGGACATGAGTGGGGCCTGATGGAGGGTGCCCCACAGTGCTGGGGGGTGGTGGTGCAGGGAGATATGAGTGGGAGCCTGGTGGAGGGTGCCGCTGGATGCAGGGGGGTGGGGGTGCAGGGGGACATGAGTGGGGGCCTGGTGGAGGGTACCCCACAGTGCTGGGGGGTGGGGGTGCAGGGAGACAGGAGTGGGGGCCTGATGGAGGGTGCCCCTGGATGCAGGGGGGTGGGGGTGCATGGGGACATGAGTTGGACATGAGTGGGGGCCTGGTGGAGGGTGCCCCTGGATGCAGGGGGGTGGGGGTGCAGGGGGACATGAGTGGGGGCCTGGTGGAGGGTGCCCCTGGACGCAGGGGGGTGGGGCTGCAGGGAGACATGAGTGGGGTCCTGGTGGAGGGTGCCCCTGGTTGCAGGGGGGTGGGGGTGCAGGGGGACAGGAGTTGGACATGAGTGGGGGCTTGTGGAGGGTGCCCCACAGTGCTGGGGGGTGGTGGTGCAGGGAGACATGAGTGGGGGCCTGGTGGAGGGTGCCCCTGGATGCAGGGGGGTGGGGGTGCAGGGGGACATGAGTTGGACATGGGTGGGGCCTGGTGGAGGGTGCCCCTGGATGCTGGGGGGTGGGGGTGCAGGGGGACATGAGTGGGGGCCTGGTGGAGGGTGCCCCACAGTGCTGGGGTGTGGTGGTGCAGGGAGACATGAGTGGGGGCCTGGTGGAGGGTGCCCCTGGATGCAGGGGCGTGGGAGTGCAGGAGGACATGAGTGGGGGCCTGGTGGAGGGTACCCCTGGATGCAGGGGGGTGGGGCTGCAGGGAGACATGAGTGGGGGCCTGGTGGAGGGTGCCCCTGGATGCAGGGGGGTGGAGGTGCAGGGGGACATGAGTTGGACATGAGTGGGTCCTGGTGGAGGGTGCCCCTCGATGCTGGGGGCTGGGGGTGCAGGGGGACATGAGTGGGGGCCTGGTGGAGGGTGCCCCACAGTGCTGGGGGGTGAAGGTGCAGGGGGACATGAAGTGGGGGCCTGGTGGACGGTGCCCCTGGATGCAGGGGTTGGGTGTTCAGGGGGACATGAGTAGGGGCCTGGTGGAGGGTGCCCCTGGATGCAGGGGGGTGGGGGTAAAGGGGGACATGAGTTGGACATGAGTGGGGCCTGGTGGAGGGTGCCCCTGGATGCTGGGGGGTGGGGGTGCAGGGGGACATGAGTTGGACATGAGTTGGGCCTGGTGGAGCGTGCCCCACAGTGCTGGGGGTGTTGGTGCAGGGAGACATGAGTGGGGGCCTGGTGGAGGGTGCCCCTGGATGCAGGGGGGTGGGGGTGCAGGGGGACATGAGTGGGGGCCTGGTGGAGGGTACCCCACAGTGCTGGGGGGTGGGAGTGCAGGGAGACAGGAGTGGGGGCCTGGTGGAGGGTGCCCCTGGATGCAGGGGTGTGGGGGTGCAGGGGGACATGAGTTGGACATGAGTGGGGGCTGGTGGAGGGTGCCCCACAGTGCTGGGGGGTGGTGGTGCAGGGAGACATGAGTGGGGGCCTGGTGGAGGGTGCCCCTGGATGCAGGGGGGTGGGGGTGCAGGGGGACATGAGTGGGGGCCTGGTGGAGGGAGCCCCTGGATGCAGGGGGGTGGGGCTGCAGGGAGACATGAGTGGGGGCCTGGTGGAGGGTGCCCCTGGTGCAGAGGGGTTGGGGGTGCAGGGGGACATGAGTTGGACCTGAGTGGGGCCTGGTGGAGGGTGCCCCTGGATGCTGGGGGTGGGGGTGCAGGGGGACATGAGTGGGGGCCTGGTGTAGGGTGCCACACAGTGCTGGGGGTGGTGGTGCAGGGAGACATTAGTGGGGGCCTGGTGGAGGGTGCATCTGGATGCAGGGGGTGGGGGTGCAGAGGGACATGAGTGGGGGCCTGGTGGAGGGTGCCCCTGGATGCAGGGGGGTGGGGCTGCAGGGAGACATGAGTGGGGGCCTGGTGGAGGGTGCCCCTGGATGCTGGGGGGTGGGGTGCAGGAGGACATGAATGGGGGCCTGGTGGAGGGTGCCCCACAGTGCTGGGGGGTGGGGGTGCAGGGGGAATTGAAGTGGGGGCCTGGTGGAGGGTGCCCCTGGATGCTGGGGGGTGGGGGTGCAGGGGGACATGAATGGGGGCCTGGTGGAGGGTGCCCCAAAGTGCTGGGGGGTGGGGGTGCAGGGGGAATTGAAGTGGGGGCCTGGTGGAGGGTACCCCTGGATTGCAGGGGAGTGGGGCTGCAGGGAGACATGAGTGGGGGCCTGGTGGAGGGTGCCCCTGGATGCAGGGGGGTGGGGGTGCAGGGGGACATGAGTTGGGCATGAGTGGGTCCAGGTGGAGGGTGACTCTGGATGCTGGGGGCTGGGGGTGCAGGGGGACATGAGTGGGGGCCTGGTGGAGGGTGCACCACAGTGCTGGGGGGTGGGGGTGCAGGGGGACATGAAGTGGGGGCCTGGTGGAGGGTGCCCCTGGATGCAGGGGGTGGGGGTTCAGGGGGACATGAGTGGGGGCCTGGTGGAGGGTGCCCCTGGATGCAGGGGGGTGGGGATAAAGGGGGACATGAGTTGGACATTAGTGGGGCCTGGTGGAGGGTGCCCCTGGATGCTGGGGGGTGGGGGTGCAGGGGGACATGAGTTGGACATGAGTGGGGCCTGATGGAGGGTGCCCCACAGTGCTGGGGGGTGGTGGTGCAGGGAGATATGAGTGGGGGCCTGGTGGAGGGTGCCGCTGGATGCAGGGGGGTGGGGGTGCAGGGGGACATGAGTGGGGGCCTGGTGGAGGGTACCCCACAGTGCTGGGGGGTGGGGGTGCAGGGAGACAGGAGTGGGGGCCTGGTGGAGGGTGCCCCTGGATGCAGGGGGGTGGGGGTGCAGGGGGACATGAGTTGGACATGAGTGGGGGCCTGGTGGAGGGTGCCCCTGGATGCAGGGGGGTGGGGGTGCAGGGGGACATGAGTGGGGGCCTGGTGGAGGGTGCCCCTGGACGCAGGGGGTGGGGCTGCAGGGAGACATGAGTGGGGGCCTGGTGGAGGGTGCCCCTGGTTGCAGGGGTGTGGGGGTGCAGGGGGACATGAGTTGGACATGAGTGGGTCCTAGTGGAGGGTGCCCCTGGATGCTGGGGGGTGGGGATGCAGGGGGACATGAGTTGGACATGAGTGGGGCCTGGTGGAGGGTGCCCCACAGTGCTGGGGGGTGATGGTGCAGGGAGACATGAGTGGGGGCCTGGTGGAGGGTACCCCTGGATGCAGGGGGGTGGGGGTGCAGGGGGACATGAGTTGGACATGAGTGGGGCCTGGTGGAGGGTTCCCCTGGATGCTGGGTGATTGGGGTCCAGGGGGACATGAGTGGGGGCCTGGTGGAGGGTGCCCCTGGATGCAGGGGGGTGGGGGTGCAGGGGGACATGAGTGGGGGCCTGGTGGAGGGTGCCCCACAGTGCTGGGGGGTGGGGGTGCAGGGGGACATGAAGTGGGGGCCTGGTGGAGGGTGCCCCTGGATGCAGGGGGTGGGGGTTCAGGGGGACATGAGTTGGACATGAGTGGGGGCCTGGTGGAGGGTGCCCCTGGATGCAGGGGGGTCGGGGTGCAGGGGGACATGAGTGGGGGCCTGGTGGAGGGTGCCCCTGGACGCAGGGGGTGGGGCTGCAGGGAGACATGAGTGGGGGCCTGGTGGAGGGTGCCCCTGGTTGCAGGGGGGTGGGGGGGCAGGGGGACATGAGTTGGACATGAGTGGGTCCTGGTGGAGGGTGCCCCTGGATGCTGGGGGGTGGGGATGCAGAGGGACATGAGTTGGACATGAGTGGGGCCTGGTGGAGGGTGCCCCACAGTGCTGGGGGGTGATGGTGCAGGGAGACATGAGTGGGGGCCTGGTGGAGGGTGCCCATGGATGCAGGGGGGTGGGGGTGCAGGGGGACATGAGTTGGACATGAGAGGGGCCTGGTGGAGGGTGCCCCTGGATGCTGGGTGGTTGGGGTCCAGGGGGACATGAGTGGGGGCCTGGTGGAGGGTGCCCCTGGATGCAGGGGGGTGGGGGTGCAGGGGTACATGAGTGGGGGCCTGGTGGAGGGTGCCCCACAGTGCTGGGTGGTTGGGGTCCAGGGGGACATGAGTGGGGGCCTGGTGGAGGGTGCCCCTGGATGCAGGGGGGTGGGGGTGCAGGGGGACATGAAGTGGGGGCCTGGTGGAGGGTGCCCCTGGATGCAGGGGGTGGGGGTTCAGGGGGACATGAGTGGGGGCCTGGTGGAGGGTGCCCCTGGATGCAGGGGGGTGGGGATAAAGGGGGACATGAGTTGGACATTAGTGGGGCCTGGTGGAGGGTGCCCCTGGATGCTGGGGGGTGGGGGTGCAGGGGGACATGAGTTGGACATGAGTGGGGCCTGATGGAGGGTGCCCCACAGTGCTGGGGGGTGGTGGTGCAGGGAGATATGAGTGGGAGCCTGGTGGAGGGTGCCGCTGGATGCAGGGGGGTGGGGGTGCAGGGGGACATGAGTGGGGGCCTGGTGGAGGGTACCCCACAGTGCTGGGGGGTGGGGGTGCAGGGAGACAGGAGTGGGGGCCTGGTGGAGGGTGCCCCTGGATGCAGGGGGGTGCGGGTGCATGGGGACATGAGTTGGACATGAGTGGGGGCCTGGTGGAGGGTGCCCCTGGATGCAGGGGGGTGGGGGTGCAGGGGGACATGAGTGGGGGCCTGGTGGAGGGTGCCCCTGGACGCAGGGGGGTGGGGCTGCAGGGAGACATGAGTGGGGTCCTGGTGGAGGGTGCCCCTGGTTGCAGGGGGGTGGGGGTGCAGTGGGACAGGAGTTGGACATGAGTGGGTCCTGGTGGAGGGTGCCCCTGGATGCTGGGGGGTGGGGATGCAGGGGGACATGAGTTGGACATGAGTGGGGGCTTGTGGAGTGTGCCCCACAGTGCTGGGGGGTGGTGGTGCAGGGAGACATGAGTGGGGGCCTGGTGGAGGGTGCCCCTGGATGCAGGGGGGTGGGGGTGCAGGGGGACATGAGTTGGACATGGGTGGGGCCTGGTGGAGGGTGCCCCTGGATGCTGGGGGGTGGGGGTGCAGGGGGACATGAGTGGGGGCCTGGTGGAGGGTGCCCCACAGTGCTGGGGTGTGGTGGTGCAGGGAGACATGAGTGGGGGCCTGGTGGAGGGTGCCCCTGGATGCAGGGGCGTGGGAGTGCAGGAGGACATGAGTGGGGGCCTGGTGGAGGGTACCCCTGGATGCAGGGGGGTGGGGCTGCAGGGAGACATGAGTGGGGGCCTGGTGGAGGGTGCCCCTGGATGCAGGGGGGTGGGGGTGCAGGGGGACATGAGTTGGACATGAGTGGGTCCTGGTGGAGGGTGCCCCTGGATGCTGGGGGCTGGGGGTGCAGGGGGACATGAGTGGGGCCTGGTGGAGGGTGCCCCTGGATGCTGGGGGGTGGGGATGCAGGGGGACATGAGTTGGACATGAGTTGGGCCTGGTGGAGCGTGCCCCACAGTGCTGGGGGTGTTGGTGCAGGGAGACATGAGTGGGGGCCTGGTGGAGGGTGCCCCTGGATGCAGGGGGGTGGGGGTGCAGGGGGACTTGAGTGGGGGCCTGGTGGAGGGTGCCCCTGGATGCAGGGGTGTGGGGGTGCAGGGGGACATGTGTTGGACATGAGTGGGGGCTGGTGGAGGGTGCCCCACAGTGCTGGGGGGTGGTGGTGCAGGGAGACATGAGTGGGGGCCTGGTGGAGGGTGCCCCTGGATGCAGGGGTGTGGGGGTGCAGGGGGACATGAGTTGGACATGAGTGGGGGCTGGTGGAGGGTGCCCCACAGTGCTGGGGGGTGGTGGTGCAGGGAGACATGAGTGGGGGCCTGGTGGAGGGTGCCCCTGGATGCAGGGGGGTGGGGGTGCAGGGAGACATGAGTGGGGGCCTGGTGGAGGGTGCCCCTGGTGCAGACAGGGTTGGGGGTGCAGGGGGACATGAGTTGGACCTGAGTGGGGCCTGGTGGAGGGTGCCCCTGGATGCTGGGGGTGGGGGTGCAGGGGGACATGAGTGGGGGCCTGGTGGAGGGTGCCACACAGTGCTGGGGGGTGGTGGTGCAGGGAGACATTAGTGGGGGCCTGGTGGAGGGTGCATCTGGATGCAGGGGGTGGGGGTGCAGAGGGACATGAGTGGGGGCCTGGTGGAGGGTGCCCCTGGATGCAGGGGGGTGGGGCTGCAGGGAGACATGAGTGGGGGCCTGGTGGAGGGTGCCCCTGGATGCTGGGGGGTGGGGTGCAGGAGGACATGAATGGGGGCCTGGTGGAGGGTGCCCCACAGTGCTGGGGGGTGGGGGTGCAGGGGGAATTGAAGTGGGGGCCTGGTGGAGGGTGCCCCTGGATGCTGGGGGGTGGGGGTGCAGGGGGACATGAATGGGGGCCTGGTGGAGGGTGCCCCAAAGTGCTGGGGGGTGGGGGTGCAGGGGGAATTGAAGTGGGGGCCTGGTGGAGGGTGCCCCTTGATGCTGGGGGGTGGGGGTGCAGGGGGACATGAGTGGGGGCCTGGTGGAGGGTGCCCCTGGATGCAGGGGGGTGGGGCTGCAGGGAGACATGAGTGGGGGCCTGGTGGAGGGTGCCCCTGGATGCAGGGGGTGGGGGTGTAGGAGGACATGAGTTGGACATGAGTGGGGCCTGGTGGAGGGTGCCCCTGGATGCTGGGGGGTGGGTGTGCAGGGGGACATGCGTTGGACATGAGTGGGGCCTGGTGGAGGGTGCCCCACAGTGCTGGGGGGTGGTGGTGCAGGGAGACATGAGTGGGGGCCTGGTGGAGGGTGCCCCTGCATGCAGGGGGGTGGGGGTGCAGGGGGACATGAGTGTGGGCCTGGTGGAGGGTGCCCCACAGTGCTGGGGGGTGGTGGTGCAGGGAGACATGAGTGGGGGCCTGGTGGAGGGTGCCCCTGGATGCAGGGGGGTGGGGGTGCAGGGGGACATGAGTTGGACATGAGTGGGGCCTGGTGGAGGGTGCTCCTGGATGCTGGGGGGTGGGGGTGCAGGGGGACATGAGTGGGGGCCTGGTGGAGGGTGCCCCACAGTGCTGGGGTTGGGGGTGCAGGGAGACATGCGTTGGTGGGCAGTAGTGCAAGGTGACATGTGGGTTGGCTGGGGGCATGGCCATGGTGGATGGGCTGCCTGCGGGACATGTGGAGGGGTGCAGGGTAGTCCCCTGTGGTGTGGGCCGCCTGCAGGGGCGGTGGAGGGTGTAGAGGGAACAGCTGGGTAGGACCCACATGGCCAATTCACGTGTAGGACTCCCCGGCACCCGCGAAATACACGTAGGCTGCTGGATTTGCGTGTGGAATTTCCCGCGCACCCAGAGTAAACGTACCCTGCTGAAATTGCGTGTGGAACTTCACGCGCACACCAAAATACACGTACCCTGAAAATTCACGTGTGAAACTTCACGCGCACCTTGGAATACACGTACCCTGCTGAAATCACGCGTGGAACTTCACGCGCACACCGAAATACACGTACCCTGAAAATTCACGTGTGAAACTTCCCGCCACCTTGTAATACACGTACCCTGCTGAAATCGCGTGTGGAACTTCACCCGCACACCGAAATACACGTACCCTGAAAATTCGCGTGTGAAACTTCCCGCGCACCTTGTAATACACGTACCCTGCTTAAATTGCGTGTGGAACTTCCCGTGCACCCCGGAATACATGTACCCAGGCCAATCGCGTGTGGAACTTCCCGCGCACCCCGTAATACACGCACACACTATTTTTCACACAGCAGGTGTCTGTGTTTGTCGGTACCCCTTTGCACCTCATTTTTCCTAGAGGGCCACAGTATGGATCATTCGTCATAGCTGTATATGGGTGCTTTTTGTTAGCGCACATTTTGGCGCACATTTATTTCAGGCGCAGGGACGCTACCGCCTGCTTTCTTGTGGCGGACTTGTTTGGCCCTGTGCGCGTCTTTCACCGTGCGCTGGTTTGGCCTATTCAATTCCATGAATACGAGTTGTAGGGGAGCGTGTGGGCGTTCCGCGCACTTGCTTCCTGTATTTCCCCCGTGACGCCCATATTTTCATGCGTTGTTCCCCATTCCGAGTGTTACGCCCGTGTTCCGCCTACTTTTGTTATGTGCACCGCGCTATGTGCGATTTCGCAGCGGCCGTGGCGTACACTGTTGGATGACTTGTGCGCCGGCGTGCGCCGCACACTTTTTCAGCGCTGCGATTTTCGCACTTTTACTGCGATTCGCACATTTTGGCACCTCTGCGCCGGAATTTTTCGGTGCACATTAATTCCATGAATCGGCCAGTAAATGTGTTACTGCTTACAAAGTTAAGGAGCAGAAACAATATTTCCATTGCAACGTAACTATTTCAAGACAGAAAATCTACCATTTGATGCCATGAATATGCAACTTCAATTTTATTATCAATTCCTGTTTTAATTTCATGAGGATATTGTAAGTACACCAAAGTGTCTTGTTATTCTGAGAAATAACAGACAAACAATAATGGGGAATGTTTATTTTATAGTTTAAAGTGCAGATCTAGACCAGAACAATGCAGCGCTATTCACGGTGTAGGCAGCCAGTGCTTATGCTGGTATCTATTGACAGTGATGAAGTAATGTGCCTTGCGGTCTGTTCCTAAGTTTACATGTGCTTTGGAATTATTCCTTGATCAGGTGCTGGTGAAAAAGCCACATTTTGAGAGATTTGTGAAATGGGTTAATTGTGGGGGCATTCCTAGCTCATGCCAGGATCCAGTACACTAGGTTGTGTGGTAAGAGAAGGATTGCTTGCGAGTCCTCTCTTTACGGACGAGTAGGTAGTGATTCTAGCTGGTTGGCAGGGATCGTGTGCCACCAAAATTGGGGAGCTTATCCACCAAGCATGCTGATGTTCAACTTGTGACTGCTTTGTAGATGATACATGCAGTCTTGAACAGTATCCTGTCCTGGGGAGGAAGCCAATGTAGTAGACCTGGGATGGGGTGATTCAATCAAAGTTGCACCAGGTCGTGCGGCAGCCCCACCCTTTCCCAAGTATGAACAAAAGTACAAGCTAAGAAACGTGGAGTAAAACACTTGTGGTCAGGAATCTGCCATTAAGAGTAGAATAGGTTGTGCGACACAAGTAATGTGTAAAGTTGATTGCATTCACATATTTAGGAGGGTTTGTGAAAAACCAGAAGGCCTCTCACACACTAGTCCCCAGGGATCTGTCATCTAGGTGGCCAATACACGGCCATCACTTTTTGATCTGGTTCCTGGGGATGGACCAGTGAGCGAGGATCACCTCGGTAAGGGGTCTTTAGGGAGTGAGAGTGGGACACGAATAGTGAGTCACGGTATCCACTTCCTTATAACACCTTTAACCCATCCTACCATATAGCATATTTAAGAACTCTAGCCCTCTTTACAACACAAACACTTTCACAAGGACACCCCACTATGAGGGAAAACAGACTAACACCCGAGCCGTATACCTGACGTGACCCAATACAATGGTCAGGCAGGGGCAGACAATTACTATCACACACACCTGACTTCCATTAGGCTTTGCCACATGCATAAAAGGCGGAACACGAGAGCACACTCTGAGCGAGGCACAGCACACGAGGAAACAGCAATTCCAAGATGGCAGTTTAACGAGAGAAGAAAGACTGCAAAATAGAAGGGGATCACAATGAGGGAAATTCCCTTGACCTTTTCAACAAGGAACCATAACTTTCGAGAGCCCTCGAGATTAGAAAACATAAAACCACGAAACCAGGCTGCAGAATCCTGCATTGTGTGTTGGAGATACCTGGGGACCTCCTGTGCCAATAATGAAACCAGGAAGAATCACCAGCAGCCGTGGTACCGTCCTTGGTTCCAAGAAAAAAGCAGCATCAGTGAAATCAACACAGCCGGGGAGTTGGGGAGACTGATACAAGACCGGGTTGTATTGAAGTCAAAGTTGCAAGCAGCAACGTTTTATGGCAACTGCTGGAATTAACATTGTTAAAACGTGTGTGATACAAGAAGCAAGTAAAGTGGAACTGCTGATGAGTGATTGAACTTTCAAAGCAAGATACAGGACCTTTGACAGAGTGGTCCTGCACCACATGGGTGTTCAATCGAATGTCTCTGTAAGGTAGTCAGCTGAGAAGTGGCAAAAGTGAAAGTGAGAAAGAAGTTTTATCGAGAAGAGAGCAACTAATTGCGAATCGAAGTGGTCCTGTGTCGGGTTGAGCATAGTCCTGCGCACAAGCAAAAGTCTTTGGTTTTTGGAGTAAATAAAGTTTGGCAAAGTAGATAAACTTGGTCTGAGCCCAGCAGAGAGAGATCAATTAAAAGCTTTGCGTTAAAGTCAGTCTGAGCCCAGCATAGGAGGACCTATGGTGAAGCGAAAATCCCCAGAGAAGATTTTGTGTTAAAGTGGGGCAGAGCCCAGCAGAGGGGAACCTGGGGTGAACAGAAAATCACCTGAGTATTTGTACATGTAAAATCCCAAGAAGAAAGGAACTTTGATGTTTGTCAAGTTGAATCAGGCCCTCTGAAATAAGAGATTTTGAATGGCAAAGAGACTTTGCCACAGAAGGCCATGATGAAGATGTTTTGAACTGCATCCTTGTGCTAGAGAAGCCAGAGACTGTGCTAAGCTGGAGTGAGCCACCTTGTCCCATGCTTAAAACATGGGGAAGGGAAACCACTGGCTCGAATATCCTGACATATCATTTCTTGAACACTTTTCTTTTGCATAACATTGTGTACCACACTATTTGTATTTAAAAGTAAGGATTGGCAATACATGTATTAGTATAGGCCCTTTTAGTTTGACAGATTCGACTAAGACTGCGTTATTATTATTTGCTGTTTGTAGCTTGCTCCATCTTTAGATTTAGTAATAGAAAGGTGTTTTCCAAAACCAATTGAAGTTCAATCAACAACCTTGAACTGTGATCACTTGTATCTGTTTTACTGTTTGATACCATGCCTTCCTTACAGGTTGCAGAATACCAAGACATGGTTAAAGAAGTAGTATAGAGATGAGCAGATAGAGAGAGGTTGCAGCATACACTGGCAGGGAATAATTAAATGGAATAATTCATGCAAGGCACGAAGAACACTAAAATGGTTGAGAAAGAAGCAAAGTGCCGCTATTACTCTGACCAAACCCTGCAAGGCTCCAATTCTAAAATACTGTATCTTGACATGAAATGGCTTAACACAAAATTCCAGTCCTCACGAGGCTCAGACAGTAAGCCCAAGCACCAAGGTCAGCGTGCTGAGAGGAGTTCTGCTTAGAAGCTGAAACCGCACCAACTAACGTTTCTCAGGGCACACAGCTTGCAAATATTGAGGTTAATTCGTTTGTATTGGTAGCAGTGATGAATGCCAGATACAAGTAGCTATCATGCCAATTTATTCCACAACAAATGAATATATAGCGCCCTAAATAACTGCTGAAAGAAAGCACACACACACTAAGACATTTATTTAAAGTAGACAAACCAGAAAACTGACAATTACAATTTGAAGGCCTTGGATGAGCAGAAGAGAAGGAGAGAAGATCATAGGAGGGAGGTTAATGCGAGGAATTAGTAGAAGAGTGACAGAAGACAGAGAAGGAGAAGCGAGCATGAGGGAAGTCACTGACAGTGTCAGCAGAAACATAAAATATGAGATAGAAAGAGGAGTTTATTATAGGGAACATGGAAGTGTCACAACAAAATACTGGAAGAGGTAGAATGAGAGGAAGATGAGTGGGAGCATGAAGGGGAAGAGGAGGCAACACAAGCTCCTCAAACAAGTTCAGCTGAAACACTAGAGTATCCACTAACAGATATGTGGTATGATGAGCTATTACGGAGCTGGGGCCTATCACTCCTGGAGCTTCTCCCAATACATTCAGGAAAGAAAATACCATATGTCAAGAGAGTAAGAAATTTGCCAAGCTATCAAAAAAGCCACATGGTGATAACGTCAAAAGGGACGAAGGGTTCAGTTGTTCCCGTACACGGCTAGGATTGCTCCAAAATGGGGGTGGAGGAGTTGGCTCAGTATATACCATAGCCTCAAACAGACAAAAAACGTGTTATGGCTAACTTACCATTGTTTACCAAAGGGAAGGAAAGTGGATTTATGAGCTGGAGAAAAGGATGGCAGAAATTAAACTGGTGGGAGGGAACAACTTTACAGAAACAGGGAGGAGCATTTACCGGCAAAAGGACAGCCCTCAAAGAAGCTCGATGTGCTAGTGCTGTTAGCAACTCCCAACCCAGAAGAATAACCCCACATGGGGTGAAAATAGGGGCTAGGATGTTTTCCTTTTTGGTTGACAGTAGTGCGAAGAGATATTGTGTCAGATAAGGAGGGTTTCCGCTGTTACAAATAATGATGGATGCTGTAAGGAACTCATGGTGACAACAGTTAACATAGACACAAGTGATCACAGTTCAAGGGTGTTTATTAAACTGTAAGTGCAGGGTGGAAAAACGCCTAATCTAAACCTAATTCTAAGATGGGAGCAAGTGTCAACCATCAAATGAAAAATAAGGCAGTCCTTGTGGTGTCTTGTCAAAATAAAAAGCCTTTACTAAAAAAAAAAATCTATTGCCAATTCCTTACAACTAATTACAGAAAGAGTGTGGGATAGGGAATTCAAATAAAGGTCAAGGTTCAAATAATAAGTCAGGACATGATTGCCTTGACGTCTACCTTCACCACGTTTTTAGCACAGGACAAGGTGGGTTTTGGAGAACAGCACACAAGCTCAAGACTTCCCAGCACAAGCTAGTAGTTCTGTATCAGCTATCAGGTTCTTCAGTGGTTAAGTCTCATTTCAATAAAAGTCTCTCGCCTTCAAGGCCTGATGTTCTCAACAAACACAAAGGTTCTATCCTACGAACACTTTGGGTGATGGCTTCACGTCTGGGTCACCCTCTTCTGGGTGCGGACCCCTCCGAAGTTGTGCTCAATGCATTTTCAAGACAGTTCCTTTCTCAGTGAACATTGGGGGATAGCTTTCCAACCCTGGATCTCCCTCGGCCATGCTCGGACACCAGATGACAAGGAGGATACATGCCTTCCCCTTGTCTTGCAATACTTCTCACTTTCACAAATCTCAATGTCTTTCTAAATAAGTTTTCAGGCTTAGCCCCTGGTTGTCCGCTTCCATTTGCCGGGTTCACTCTCATCGACCTCTTCAAAATACAATTCATGTACTAATTTTCACCATGTAGCATTCACTTCCCTTTAGCTTTCGCAATCATTTGCCGGTCTAAGACTGTCAACGGTACCGAGGATTTTACAAGACTCCTGTATGATCACTTTGACCTTTCTTTGCATCTTCCCAAGGCCTTCTGATTACGGTAGTCTTTACTGTTGGATAATCAGCCACCTGTTGCCAGCCTCCTCTGTTGCTGGTTTTCCCGTTCCTAGTATCTCTTTCTTTTCAAAGTTACATTAATCCTTTGGCTACTTTTTGTTCAACACAGTTCAGTTTCTTATTGCCATTCCCTCGACTCACCGGGTGTGATGAACCGCTTGGCTTTCTTACTCCTTGGAGTCAAGGTTGGTACCACAGAGACAAGCGTCAATCCCTGGCTTGGTAATCAGCGGAAGAGGCTCTTGTGTACCGTTGACATCTTCTGCAACACATTTTGGCTAATGTTCACTGACTGATCATTCTTTCTGTGGAGATTCCATGGGCCTTGGTCAGAAAGGGCAAGGTCAACTGTCTCCTTGTCACCCTCTTGGTCTGCGCCTTCTTTCTCCTCCTCTTGAACTGCTGTGCTGAGGTAGTTCTTATGTTGTGTGGTCTGCCTTGCTCATCCTATTCTCTTGTGCTCCACCTTTCATCCCTGTGTGGGATGGGAACGGGCTGTCAGGTGTGTGTGATTCTGGCCTATTGCCTGACTTTGACTGACCCTAGCATTGGGACACGTCAGATAAACGGCTTTGGTTTTAGTCCGTTGTCTTTCGTGTTGTGCAAAAGTGTTTGTGTAGAAAATGGTGGGTCAGTATTTTGGAGTATCCAGCGTGGTAGGATGGGGAAAATGTGTTGAAAGAAGGGGGATACCGCGCCTTGCCCGTCGGTGTCCCACTCCCACTCCTACTCCCCAAGGAACCCCATCCAGGTGATCCTCCCTCACTAATCCACCTCAAGGAACTGGATCCAATAGCGATGGCCATGTCCTGGCCACCTGGATGACAGATCTCCGGGGACTAGCTAGGGAGACACCATCAGGTTTATCACATTGCACAAGGGTTCTCTGAGGCTATGACAAAGATCTCATTCACAGAAGAGCTACCTATAACAGTGGGAGAAGAAATGTTGACTGCGCCAATCCTCTATTCTTAAAAGACACTGGTTATCATATTGGGAAGAGACTTGATGAGCAAATTAAACATGACAAATTAATTTACTGAGGAAGGGATAATGTGTTCAACACCAGGCATTTATTATGTAAATGCCAAAGAATTCCTACATGCATTCCATGGATGGAAGGCATTACAAGGGATGCCCTTAAATTCAGAAGTATTCCTTTATGGGGTACAGGTGTTGGTAGGATGGCTTCTGCAAATATGGTATTCATTGTTACATTTAGCCCACAGAGTTTTTATTTAGAGCAGAAATACTCATGAATGTGGCTGGGGAAATCAAAACAATAGATTCAGAAGCAGCAGAGTAGGGTCACACAGGACAGATGACGAATGTGTTAAGTGGTGCACAGCCATTGCATTGGAATCAACACTGCGGTTCAGCGGCATGACGGATGATGAGCTATTTGAAGACAGTGATACGAGGATGAAGAGATTTCAATTCCATCTCAATTGCAAATACAGCACAGAGAAACACCCAAGAAAATATTGCTGGTTAAAAAGGTACAATCTTTCTCGAAACAAGAAACAAGTTCAGTGCAACACACCACCTAAGGCTATACATTTTACAGTGATTGACCTGCAAAATGCTTTCTTTTCCATTCCAATTCACACATACCCTCAATTTCTTACAGCATTTACATATCGAGGGATCAGACTCCAATAAATAAGACTCCCACAAGGGTATTGTGAGTCACCCAGTGTCTTCAGCAGAGTGCTACAGATGGACTCAGGGAAAGTCCAAATACCCACTATGGTTATACAGTATGCCGATGATGTGTTAGTGTGCAGCACCACACAGGAAGAGTGCAGAATCGACTCAGTAATGTTAGTACTCAGTAACGTTACTAACAGTATTGGCTTAGAAAGGATACCAGGATACAACAAGGACAAATTGCAATATTGCCAGGAAGAAGTATTATATTTGGGCCGGATTATATCAAAGGAAGGGAGGAGGGTGATGCCTGACAGAGCAGAAGCAATTGTAAAAACACCACGTCCACAGACAGTGAAAGAATAACAGCAATTCCTGGGACTATGTAATTATTGTTGCATGTGGGTCTTTGATTACAGTACATATATCTGCCCCCTTTTAGAAGGATTGAAGGAAGCACAGGAAGCTAAGAGCCCCATAATGTGGACAGACAAAATTATCAATATATGTGTGGCGCTGAAAGAAGTGATAAGTGCAGCCTCTGTTTTGGGAATACCAGATTGCAAGGAAAAGCTTTATCTATTCTCACATTCAAATGAGTACGTGTTGATGGCTGTCCTCATGCAAAAAATCTTAAATCGGGCACATATCTTTGGAATATTACAGTGAGATATTAGATCTAGTGATGAGAGTGCATTTTAAATGTAAATAAACACTGGCTGTAGCAGCCTTTGTAATAAAGAAATTATCTGCAACAACGATGGGCTGTGCAGTAATGTTCCATGTGTAGCATGCCCTGTTTGCCGTTCTTGAAAAACCAAAATTCGACCCTCACTACACAGCGAGCATCTGGGTACGAGCTCATACTGTTAAATCCATCAATAAACATTGTTAGATGTCACACAGTGAATCGTGCGAGATTGATTGCTGAACCACTAGAGGGAAGAGGCTGGGTTCATGACTGTTCCACATATACAGACATACATGACGATGTACCCCCAGTAAGAGAAACTAAGTTAGATAGGGGAAAATGTGGTCTTTGTTTATGGTTCATCAACAATAGATCAGAGAATGATATTGAGGCATTCAGGAGCAGCAGTGATAAGGAGTAGGGGTGACAATTTGGAGATTGTGACAAGTGTAAGATTGGCAGCAAAGTTAGTGCCGATGATATTAGCCTTCAAAGAGCATGAGGACTATATAGTGACATATATTGTGACTCTGCCTACGTGACATCTACAGTACACTCAGGACTGTCTGAGTGGAGAACAAAGGGCTTTCAGCACGCAGATGGCCCACAAGTGCAGCATGCACCATTATTAGGAAGATTACTAGATGCACTGTTGTGGTGAGGTGCACAGCCCATTCATGGGGAATAGACTTAATGTCCCGTAGCAATGAAGCAGCAGATGCAGAAGCAAAAAGGGCACCATATTTCCCACAAATCACTGGCATAATAATAACCCCACATACTATGATGCTTAAAATGGAGATGAAAGAGGGCTTAAATGAATTATCATTGACACAGGTAGTGGAACTGGAGAGACATGCACCACAGACAGACAAATATCTGTGAACATAACAAGGATGCTCATTATCCATCACCTATCTGGCGTGGCAACAGAATAGCAAAGGGAAGACTGTAATGCCAATTGAGGTAATTACAGTAGCGTTAGAACAGTTACACTACCTAGCACACACCACAAGGGAATATGTAGAGGCAGATATTTCAGAGGAGTGGTTTGTCCCAAACCTGCATGAATACATTGTGAATTTTATGGTTAATTGGGCCATGTGCCATCAGTATACTGCTGGACATACCTTGAGAAGGATGAGAGGAGCAATACCCCGACCTAGAGTCCCATTTCGTCATTTGCATATAGGCTACGTCGATATGATCCAAAGTTGTAATGGATACCAATATATGTTCATGTTGGTGTATCCCTTTTCACGGTGGATAGAAGCAGGATCATGTATCCATGCAGATGACAAGTTGGCTACTAAGTTGCTCGTACATGAGGTGTTTCACCGATGGGGAGTGTGCGACGCGTTGCAGTCAGACAATGGACCACATTTGAAAATTGCCTATTTTCTAAAGTAAACATTCTGCTTGGCATTAAGCACAAGGTTTTTTATGCTTAGTGTGTGGAATCATTGATGATTCCTCCCATAAACCTAATCTCAGACCCTTCTCATGTGGCAAGGGAAATGCAGATGCATCCTGTTCCTGACCATGGGGTGGTGTACTGTGGGAGGGTCACCTGTGGGGCAAACAGACCAGGAAGACTGCTTAACTTTCCCCATAATCCCACAATTGTGATGGCTTTTTGCCAAACTGTAGAAGTTAAAAGAGCTAACTTTGCTCAATGGGACTACAATTCCCATAATCTTAGGAGTACTGGACAAGGAAAAGGGCTGAAGAGGCATTGAGCCTAACAGCCCACATCTGAAAGAACCTGCAAAGCATAAACAGGCCGGCATGTGCATTCATTTGAAAGTAGCTGGAAATGTGACTGCAATGCAAGCTGTTGCAGTAGTGCCAGAAGGAAGAATGCACAAGGCTGGCAAATCAAGCAGAAGTGGGAGAAAAAGAGGGACACTGGCACATGGAGACAACAGATTTCACCTGCTTGTTCTGAGAGGGTCCTGTTCCCCCAAACTCTGAAGTAGAGAGGCTGTGCAGCGAAATGTGTGCAGGAGAGCTGTTTTTTCCTATATGAGCCTTATTGCCATGGTTGCCATGCAGCGAGCGTGCTTGAAACCGAGGCGTGGAACAGTTGTAAAGCCAAGGGTGTCAGGAGCAAGAGGGTCTCCATAAACGTGTGGCTGGACCAGAGACACTTTCACTGGGGAAGGTTGTAGGTCCCTAAGAAGCCAGAAGCAGTAGAGGTTGTGGTAGAAGTCGTGAAAACAGTGCGACCCACACAGCAAGTGTTAAAGAAGCCGGTGAGTGAGGTACAGCATCCAAATATCTTGTGCAAGCATTGCCAGCAACAGTATTGAGTTCCGTATTCAGTTATAGCGTGTAGAAGATGTTTGTTGAAGCTGAAATACTTGAACAAATGGAAACGTCACACTCATGTATAATATGAAAATCTATTCCTCTCGTGTGAACAGCAAATGCTACTTAAACTCATTGTTCAACCCTTAAATGACTGTTACTGTCTGAAGGAGTGTTCACATGTCACTAATTTAGAAGAGTGAACATTGTAAAAACCATTATTGAAAACATACCCTTAACAACACAATTGTTGAAACTTTTAACTTGTAAACATGACATCAAGGAGTGGTCGTATGTGCCTAATTGTAATTCCCACAGGAGAACTGAACTCTATCCTTCACTTCCATACAGAAATACAACTCAATACTAATCTTTGAACTCTGAAAACTACATTAAGAAGTGTGCCTAATTGTGATTCCTAAGAAAAGACTGAATTATATTCTTTACTTTAACACAGCAAACCTTTCATATCTAAGAAGATATAGTGCATATATTATTGAAGAAGAGAATACGATTTACTCAAGCCAAGATTCTCCCCATATTAACAGTGAAACCAGCCTTTTTCAAAGTTAAAAAGCAATCTCACTGTTACTGTGAAGTTAATAACAGTTCAAATGGGATAATATTCAAGTGTGCAAGTATAGCCTGAAGCTAATAGTATGGCACCAAGGCTTCTGGGTAATTACTTGGGCTGATAGCTGACAGAAAGGTGAAGATAAAGTTGGGGAAGGGAAACTGGCTGCTTGTAAAGAAATATTTTGAAGTCGAAACAACCTGTAGTGCCAGAGACTGTGGAAGACAGAGAAGTGAGTCTTAAAGGCAAATCCAGGTTGTTATTGTAGAAGACAGACAAGCGAGGCAAAAGGGCTGCCCCTGTTGAAGAGAGATATTTAGAGGAAAAGTCTTGCCTTCCTGAAGGTGTTGAAGTAATTTAAAGTACATCTTGTTGTATCCTGTCTAGAAGTACAAAACACTGAATCTGTGGTAGTAGTCCAAAGTACTGAAACTGTTTAATATGTAAACATGTGCAGAGGAGAAGGTATTTGTTGAAAGCACAATATATCTGTCAGCAGTATATTTATTTCCTTTTTTTAGGTTCACCTACACCCTGGAAGTAATTTAAGTGATAATAGTATCAATGTTAATGTTAACATTAGTGAAGAAATGACACGAGTTATTAGAGATGTGAGTAATGACGAATACCTCCTGAGACAATACTTTGAAGGCTATCCTGAAAAAATGTAAAACCTTTGGTGCAAGTATATTACTAATGTGGGAATGGAGAAATGAGATGAAAACTGCTTTGTGTGATCACTCCTTCCGTATGCTTTGATTGTCTTCAGATTGTTTGTGGCAGAGGAAATACCAGTAAACAGGGAACATTGCTTAATTTATATTGCATCATACAAGCAAGGGGACAATTGCTGGTAAGTTTGGGTCCCTTAAAATCGGTGGCAAAAGCAAAATCACTTCATGAAAATCATGTTATCGAATAAAAGAAAAGGTGAGCAAGCTAATGAGATATACACTATCAGGGTCACAATGGGGCTAAGTAACTGTAACTGACCATCTATTGATGAAATGTAGTGACAATCAATGGAAAGAGATACCCTTTTGTTGGGACATGCTGCATTGTATTTATTCTCCTCTACCTTAAAATCAAACATTGCCTTTGTGCACATGCTGCATTGTGTTTATTCTGCTTTTGCCTAAAATCGTACTTGGCTGTGTGCACATGCTTCATTGTGTTTATTCTGCTTTAGTGGGAAAATCGAACCTTTCCTGTGTGCACATGCTGCACTGTGTTATTCTGCCTTAGCCTAAAAATCGAAATCAGCAGTGTGCATATGTATTAGTTAATTGGTATTCACTGGCCTTCTGTTCTACTCTGTCATTCCCCACCCACTGCATCTCACACTGTCCATGCCCCATCCCTCTGTGTCTGTGTGCCTGCTCCATTCTGACAACATTCCTCAGGTTCCTGCCAGGCTAAGTGCACCACCTGTACCCTCTATGACACTTTCTATCCCCCCATCTTCTCCAACTGCTTCTCTATTGATTATCTTTCACCTCTCACAAAATCTGGCAAGAAGAAAATAAAAAAGCACACCCTGGCCTCCAACCCAGTCCTACCTATCGCTGACACCTATGTCAATGCTTCCACCAGAGACACCCTCACCGACATCCCCTTTGTCGTCCTTTCACCCGGCCTATGGACCCTTCATATGGTTGCTATGCTCGCTCCCTACTCCTCCCCACACTTCAATGGTGGCACCCATTGGGAGATCCTTCTTGACTCCTTCTCATCCTCCAGGGTCATCATTAATGTCCATCTAAATGGTACTGTCCTTGTAGAGGGTCCTCAACCCAACCTACTCCTTTTTGATAGGATACTCATGCGCCTTATCAACTTTCCACCCTCTTCTTCAATTGCACCATTGCCTCCGTGTGCTCTCACCTCCACACGCGCTACAGCCCAAATACCATCCTGGTCTACTGGCTCTCTATCTTCTCCTGTTTCCAACTTTCAGGAACTCTCGCCGCTTGCAGATGGGACCAGTGTCCCATGTACCCGCCCCCATAAGTCATTCAAAAGTGGCAATCTGCTCCTTGTTGCTACTCTTAATTCTCTCTCGGCTATCAAGCACTCCTCTGACATCTGCCACCTCCTTGAACTCTTGGACATTGATGTTCTTGTCCTCACTTTAATTTTTTTATTTTATTTTATTTTATTTATGGATTTGTACCACACCGCAGCCCACAGGCATCTGGCGCACCAAAAAGACAAGGACATTGTACATGTAAACGGGACAGAAGTCGGTTCAACTAAGGGGGAGGGAGTACTAAATTAGTACTATTCACTTAAAAAGGTGTGTTTTCAGCTTTTTTCTGAAGCTGTTATGGTTCCTTTCAAGCCTTAGCTCGGTTGGGAGGCTATTCCAGTTTGTGCTACTCTCACAGGGAACTCTCTACCCAGCCCATTTGATCATTTGAAGGATGGCCATTTGATCTGGTTCAATGCTTCTGATCTTAAGGGTCTTGTGGGTATATATTGGATGATCCTTTCTTTAAGATAGGTTGGGGCCTGTCCAAACAAGCATCTGCGTGCTAATGAAATGCTTTTGAAAATGACCTTATGGTCATTGGTGATATGGTCTCTCCTTTTTTTCTTGTTTATTATTTTCACAGCCTTTTTTTTGATAGTCTGGCATTTAGTCAGACATCTTTTACTTGCACCTACCAGCAGTGCATTCCCGTAATCCAGCTTTGATAGAATTCTTGCTCTAGCTATAGTGGCAATGTTTTCCTTGTTTAAGTGCGGTCGGATGGCCTTGAGTAGGCGAAGCTAATACTGGCAATTTCTGTGTAGGTACGCATCCTGTGCCTCAGCCCCCATAGAGGCTTCTGAGAACAGGCAAAGTGTTTTTACTTTCACGTTGACAGTGATGAGAGCGTCCTTAATAGTAAAAGACTTTAACTCTAGGCTAAGTTTGGCTCGAGCTTGATTTGAGCCAAACATCATAAACTTGTCTTCCTATCGTTCAGACACATCCAGTTCTTTACCATCCAGGCTTCAATTACCTTATATGTGGCTTACTTCTTGGTGCTGTCTTTGATGTAACACCCGCTTAGCTCAACCACCAACTGGGTGTCATCTGCATAGTAAGTAAAACAAGCTCCTGTGTCATCAAGCACTATGCAGGGACACCACAGACAGATGTTGAACAAGAGCGAGGAAAGACAAGTGCCCTGCGGAACACCAAAACCGATCAGCCTGTCTGGGGAGAATTTATCCTCCTAGTGGATTTTTGGCTTCCTGCCTAAGATAAAAGACATTGGGCCTCATTCCAAGATTGGAGGTAGCCATGGCGCTAATAGCGCAATGGCTGCCTCCAAAAACAGTACCGAGTCCGCCCTCATTCAATGGGGATTTTCCAGTCTGGTTGGACCTTTGCGGAACCGGTAAATCCCCATTGAAAATACCATTCCCCATTCCCATTTGAGCCCCCATAGGGCTCAATGGGAATGGGGAAGGTGCAAATAACGGTACCGCAATTTGCGGTACCGTTATTTGCTCCCTGGACCCTTGGCGGTAAAACCAGGCTTCCTTAGCGGGACCCGCAAAGGGACCTCATATTAGTGCGCAAAGGTATTACCGGCGCCAATGTCCTTAACGGTGCCCGGTATCCCTTTGCGCCCTACTCGGAATGAGGCCCATTATCCAGCAGATGGCTTCTGGGGAACAATTAGTTGTATTTACCAGGACCCACTGGAGCTGTTTGTGATCTAAAAGATCAAAGGCTGCACTCAGATCGAGCAGAACTAATAGGCTTGTTTTGCCTCTGTCCGTGATGCTCAACATGTGGGTCTGCAAGTCCAACATAGCCGTCTCTGTGCTATGTGGCGTTCTGAAACCGGACTGCTGCTCATATAATATCTTTATCTTCGATTAATTTTTTTAATTGTGTCATGGCTACCTTGTCTTTGATTTTCAGAAGAAAGTTGCAATTTGTTATAGGATGCAAGTTGCCTGGGTCTTTTAGTTCCTGTCCTGGTTTAATGGTGACAGTCTTCAGCTCCTCTGGTATTTTTCCTTCTTGAAATGAAGAATTCAACATCCTGGTAAATAGAAGTGCAAACATTTCTTTATTTTCCACAATTATCTTAGGAGGGATGTTATTCTTAGCACAGGAGGTGGGTTTCATGGTCGCTAATAATTGTAACATCTCATCCATGCTAATAGATTGAAATTCAAAAATGTTTTGGTTATTCTGGGGCTTTATTACAGTGAGTGTGTTTTGTTGTCCTGTGATGTGGCTTGTGCTGCTTGTATAATTTTTCTAGCCTTCCTGATTTTATTTGTGAAAGCCTCTTGTACTTTATTGCAGTCTTTCTGTGAGGGTGTAATTAGTGGAGTAAGTGACTTAGGTTTCTGTTTGATTTTAGAATTTCAAAGAGTTTAGTGGATGAGTTTGATGCCACTGAAATCTGTTCATTAAAGACATTCTTTTTGGCTTCTTCAATGCAGTTTATATAGTGCTTTTCTATTTCCTTCCAGTTGTCCTTATTGGTTTGTGAGGTTGATTTCTGCCATATAGCCTCTTTCGTTCTTTTTTCTTTTTTCAACTCCTCTAATCTGGAATTAAACCACTTTTGGTGTTTTTTATTGGCCATAACCAACTTGTTCCTGATGGGTGCCACTCGGTCAACAAGTTTGTGAAAGTGTGAATTATACTTCACAACCACATCATTACGTGTCATTTATTGTCATTTCCTCCGAGATATTTTTAAAACATAGCTCTAACTGTGCAGTAGATATTTTCTTTTAATTCCTGTTCTGAATTTTTTTATTTGTGTTGTTATTCTTCAGTTGAGCATTTTTTACAACCGGCAACAAGGATATTTTTAAATGGTCTGTCCATATGCAGGGAGTGGTTTTTCACATGCATGCCTCAAGATTATGGGTAATTACCCAATCCAGTTGGTTCCCGTTGGTGGATTTCAGTTCTGAATTCAGAACCGAAAAATCGATGTTATTTAATGCCCTTTCTAGGTCAATTGCCTCCTTATCCTCAGGATTTCCTCTCCAACTGTTAAGGTCTCCCAATACTAGCGATTCCGTATTTGGGCCATTCATATTATTAAGCTGCTGAACGATTTTGGCGTTAAAATCCGACGTGAGAGAGGGTGATCTGTAGATGACTAAGATATTAAGGCAGCTATTGTTGGTCGGAGTGAATTTAAGGTGCACAACTTTGCATCCTTGGCAGTTTATAGTAGAAGGAAACATATGTATGTAATCCTTAACTATAACAGCTACACCTCCGCCAATCCCTGTTTCCCTGTTCTTATAGTGGATGGTGTAACCTTCTGGTACAGCCTTCTCAATAGTTGGGTCACTGGGGTCCTAAAGCCAGGTCTCAGTCAGGCAAAGTATGTCTAAGTCATTTTCAATGATAAGATCATGGATACAAAGTGCGTGTTTGTTCATTGATCTTGTATTCAGTAAACAGATTTTAAGTTCTTTATTCTCTTTTTCTATGTTAGCGGGAATTTCCTGTGCTGCCGGTTGGGTATCTTTCCTCTTCTTACGTGGTCTGTGAATGGTCTGGTGTGATGTAAGGCTGTGCACTGGGTCCTGACTACCCACATGTGTGCGGGAAAGCTCTGTATCCTGACCACCAGATCTTTTTTCCTCCAATGCATTTTGGACTGCTCTTTGCACTGCTGCCATGCGTTGCTGGCATAGCAGATCAAAGGACAACCTCTCGTAAAAACCCATGCTTACCTTTAGAGGGGGGGTAATGTCCCTGTCCAAACTATGATGTGTTCCGTAGTTTGCTTTCACACCTAAACACCATGGATGGCGAGGACTGGCAAAGACCGGCTTGGCTCTGACGAGCCGGCGCTGAAGCGCCTGATATTTCTTTATGAGCCTACCAGGACTTCTGGGTCTTGTCGTTTTTCAATTAAGCACACAGAGTGCTGGTGTCTCCTATGATGCTAATGCTCTCAATTCACAGATCTAAGGAGATCTGAAACTGTAAGTGCAACACTCTGCTAAGCTTAATGAGAGCGATGCAGCTCTTTTTCACCTGGCGTGTACAGTAATCTCCCTGATGCAAGGTTGTTCTTTGCTAAAGTACACAATGTAATTTGACAATGCCGCTTTAAAAAAGTCACGGCGTGTGTAAGTGTACTACAGAGATACTATCAGCTGTGCACTAAATACAAATACAATTAGTTCTGATTCAGTTTCTAAGTGCTAATAATTCTGTTTCTGTTCTAAATGCAAAGGCTGTACACAAACAGGAAGAATAATGCTGCAACTGAGGCAGCTGTACTGTGCCGTGCGTTAACTCTCAGTTGACTAGGTGATGCTATCAACTCTCATGGAGGGGCGATGATGGAGCCAGGGTTATGTAGAGGTGGGCAGGCAGCCATGTCTCATGGTCCTTAAACCATGAGACATGGTTTAAGGACAGCTCTGTTACGAGTTTAGGCACTATTTTCCCTGAAGGTTACACAATCCTCTCTGATCCCAGGACTAAATGACCAGTAGGCAGAGTAGCACTGATCTATCCAGAGTGGCTACCTGTCTCCATCATTCCCACTCAGGCCTAATCTCTCCTTTTAAAACCTGGTCTGCAGGCTTGCACTCTCTCCTGTATCCTCTTTTACTTTGGCCACCTTCTACAGTCCGCCCTCTTCCTCTCAGGATGGGCTGACCTGGCCTGTTCTCTCCTCTCCACCTCCTCACAACCCCTCCTGCTAGGGGAGCTAAACATCCATCTGGACTTTCAGGACCTTTCTGCAAACTCTGTGACTCTCTCTCTCTATCCATTCTACCTTCTGGGCCGACTCACACTGCAGGCCACACCTTGGATGCTCTGATCTCCACTGACATCCTCTCTCTACCCCTCTTACTACGGCACTCTACTGGACGATCACTCTCTTCTCTCTACCCACCCTATGCTCTCGTCCCCTATAGCATTAGCACCCCACACATTGCCTCCCGTCTTCAAGGACACCCGTCCCATGAAATGGGTAACAGTGGCTGCCTTTGCATCCTCCTACTTTCCGCCCCCTACTCTTGTGGCTTGCTCCCACCCTGTCAAAGCCCTCTCTAACTTTCATCTCTCCATTCCAACACTCTTGATATCCTTGCCCCTGCCATTAGGGTACATATGAAGCCTCCAAGAAAGTGCAATTCTTGGTATGACTCTGATCTGGCTGCCCTCAAACACAACTGTAGAGCAGCAGAATGGAACTGGGTGGCCTCAGGTGCACAAACTCGCCTGTCACCTTCTTCAAAGGCAACATAGACTTTGCATCCGGTCCAAAAAAGAATCTATATTCAAGCCTGCATTTGTGCTGCATCCAATAACATGACCAAACATTTCAAAGTCTGTGAGGTATTGGCCAATCCTTCTGCAGCCTCATCTTCCACTACACCCACCCAAGCCCCCTGCTTGGCACTGGCGGCACATATCACCAACAAAATCTTGGACATCCTTTCCCCTATCATTCCTTCACACACACTTGTATTAACATCCTCTGAGCCCTCTTCAGCTGCTCATTCTCCTGCCCCTCTCGCTTTTTTTTTGCTTTTAACACTGTCACACCGAAGGAGGTCACTAGGCTAGTCTGGTCTATGAAAGCCTCTTCCAAACAGGTGGACTCATGCCCTTCCAAAACTATCAAGGACAACATTGACACTCTAGCTTCTGCCTTGGTGGACTTCTGCAACCTCTCCTTCACCTCTGGAGTTTTGCCTTCTCTCTCAAACACTCTCTGGTTTACCCACTACTCAAAAAACCACCTGCCGACCCTTCTATCCCAGCAAGCTATCTCCCAATTTTTATTACTCCTTTCCTGGGCAAACTACTGGAAAAGTTGGCTATCTCTCAGTTTACAACCCAAACTGAATCTGTTGGTTGTCTCCATGCTCGTCAGTCTGGCTTCATAGTATCCAGAGGCATGGAAACTGCTCTCCTGAACACCCGTGAAGACTTGCTCTCCAATCTTGACTCTAACTCTCCTTCTGTCCTCATTCTCCTCAACCTCTCCTCTGCATTCGACATGGTAAACCATAACACCCTGATCAATCGTCTCCAAGATACCCTGGGAATCACTGATCAGGCCCTGGCGTGGCTTACCTCCTTTCAATCTAATCGCCCATCCCAGGTGGAACTCGGGCCATTTCGCTCCACTATCACACGCTCTACTTGCTGGGTGCCTCAGGGATCTAACCTAGCCCCCTGGTTCTTCAATATTTACATGTTCTCTTTCTTCACTTCCAACTTTCAGTGTTATGCGGATGACACTCAGCTCTCCTTCAGGCTACCTTCGGCTTTTTCTTCTTCCTCACTCATTCATGACTGTCTGTCTGCAATTCAGTCCTGGTGTGCAGCTAATGACCTCTGCCTTAAGGCCAGTAAAACAGAGATTTTTCTCATTGGGACCCCTGCTCCCGTTTTCCCACCTTCACTATGGCCGGCCTCCCTTGTCCCTGCACCCACACCCATCAGTGAGCTAAAAAATCTGGGGGTCATCTTCGATTCCACCGTGTCCTTAGCATCACACATCTCCAATAATTCCAAAACATCTCACTACCAGTTGCACATCCTCAGAGGTAGCTCAACTTTTCTCATTTTCCCCCAGAAACTCACTGTCCTAGAGCTCTGGTTCCCTCCAGACTTGACTACTGTAAAAATCTCTTTCTCAATCTCCCTGCTTCGACATTCAGACCTTGACAACTCATCCAGAACAGAACCACAAGAATTATCCTTGGCCTCAAGTCCAGGGACTGCATCTTTTCAGCACTGGAATCTCTCCACTGGCTCCCTGTGGCTACAAGGATCAAGTACAAAACCCTCTGAATAGTTCTCAAGGCTTTCTGGGGCCAGGGGCCACACTACTTACAACGTACTCTTCCCAAATACACTCCCTCTAGAGCACTCCGCTCATCCTCCTCCAGCTCTCTGAGAGTGAGCTATTTTTCCAAACAGAGACTTAGGTGTAGATCCTTATCCTCTGCAGGGGCCAACCTCTGGAACACTCTCCCTGCCTCTCTCTGTCTCATCCGCATCTCCTGAAATTCCAAAAACTCCTCACGACATTCCTCTTCTCCTCTGCCTTCTCTCTTCCTCTCCCCTGCTAAACTCTACTTCTACCTGCAACCACCTCCTGTGGCTCAGCTAGCTGACAGGCCACTTGGCTCACCTCAGAACCTTACAGGTCCAAAGAACCCACACCAGTCCCTGCACTTGCCTTCAGGCCCCTGCACTACTTGCAGCACTACGCACCTCCCTATGAGATAACCCTCTGCACTTAAACCGGCCCCCAGGACCAGGCACACTTCCTTTCGTCCCATCCCTCACACTTCCTGTATGGCACTAACATGATCTGTATGCATCTTACCCAATAAGTAATTGTTTGTCTGTTCCTTGGTCTCCCTTACCCACTCCAGAGCACTGTGTACCGGTATCACTTGGGGCAGTGTCACATTATAAATGTGCAATAACCTGCTCATATCCCCTCATATCCTTACCTATTGTCATGCACTTGGATTATTGTCATTTTGTCATGTTTGTACCCCCCTCTCCTCCCACCTTCCCTGATCCCACCCTCCCTGCTCCCCAAACTACCTGTTATGCACTTGAATCAGCAGAAATTCCATCATGCCTAGTATGCCTATTATTACTGTATATCATTCTTAAATTTCCAGGACCCTGTGAATGATTGTATGCCATGTACCCCGCCCATCTTGGAGCACTTTGAAGCACTTGTTTTGTGTATAAGTGCCTTATAAATAAACAATACAATATAATTCAATGCAGACCCTTGGAGGTGTTTACCTCTCAGGTTGGGTAGCTGGGATAATGGGATGTAGAGCAGAAGAGCTTCTAGGATATTTGTGGGGACCTGTAGAATATGCTAACAAGTTATGCGAAGAAGAATGCAAAGTATATGGCTGACTGTTAACAAGGATAGAGGACGAGAAGGGCCAGTGCACAAAACAAGGATAGCAAATCCATTGCTGCGTTGTGTTTTAGAAATAATGCACAGTGCAGTTTGGGAACAATCTAGGATGAAAATGCATCATGGATATGCCATGCCTGAACGTAAATAAAGCAGTTCTAAAGGGCCATTATTGGGCCTGCGGTCCACAGGCTTATATGCAGCTCCCGCCAAATTGGGGTGGCACATGCTCACTGTTATAATATAGCATAACACACAAAATTAAAAATGCAAACATTTATATTTACAACTGCATTAATTATCTGCGGCTTTAACTCATGCAGCAACCCACAGGTCCGAGCACTTAATATGCAATGGCAAATTTCAGTTAATTTACATAGTTCGTATCGTGGTACTAACAAACAGATCTTTCTTAAAAATCTGACTACTGCAAGCTGCAGTGAGAGGTCACACCCATATAGCATTTCGAGCCATAATCTTTCAAGATACACGTTATTCCCATTCACAAATTTTAGGAAGTAGTGTATACGATCACTTTGCAATATATGACAATAAATCAGGTGCTGCAAAGTTTCAGACAACCCAGAGATACCACAGAACTTACACACTGATTGTTCTCCCCTCCCCCTTTCCCTTAGGTCTGTGATTTCCCTGGTCTACAAGGCATTAATGTACTTTGCATCTCTTCTCATCCCTGGCTGGCAGCAAATACCAAATGATTGCAAATAACTAGATGGGAGTAACTGCAGGCCATTAATTCCACCGAGAACGTGCTCAATGCAATTAAGGAGGAGCTGAGAGCTATCAGACTGATGACTCTCCAAAACAGATATATCCTTGGCCTTCTCACTAAAATAGCGTCTGTGGAAAAATCAGCTCAAGCTGTTGCACATTCATACAAGCACAAAATGAGCAGAATGGGAGCTTGAAGGAAGCAAACACTTCCCAGCAAAATCTGCATACTAAAATTGTCCAGGAAACTATTGAAGTTGAAGATGAGGACTAGTTTATGGCTCTGTTCACATGCGTGCCTACATGGCTAAGTAACACATTCAAGATAATAGTAGCAGTTCTGGTATTGGTATTAATAAGTATCTGCCCCTTGCAAATAATATTAACACAGAGTAAGAAAAGTGGGGAAAAGTTTGTAGAGCAGCACATGATGACGGTAATATTGGGTAAAGATAATGTGGTACACATCCAAACTCAAACAGATGAAACACATCAAATGCATGTCATCGACAAACCCATTGGATGCCCAGGCACCAGGTTTGAGCCCCCATTCAATCCAGAAAATTACACCCAGAACTGAGTCGATTGTGAAGGAGATCGGGATTGTTGCTTAATGTTAATGTTAATGTTAATGTTAAAGGACATTTGTACCGCACAGTATCACCACCGGAGTGGTCCCATGGCGCTCTTTATGACAGTTGGACCAGAGGAGTACATAGATCAAGGAGGTAGCTTAAGGAGGTTGCATAAGGTATGGATACCTTATTATGGGTATGACAGAATGAAGGAGAATGAATGTGTGGTCAATAAATTGACCAGAGGGGGGAGTGTATTAATGGAGATGAGAGTTGCATCAGGTCTGGCCATGGGCCCACCCAAGTATGAACGAAAGGGAATCATACCAAAATGTCGCCCTCACAATTAAGACGGCCGGAAATGCTGTTTTTTTACCCCCCTTACATCACATATATATGTGGCGGGTATAGACTATAATATCAATATGGGGCGGGATGTGGGGGGTCTCCCCCCACATATATATGTGGTATAAAGGGGTTTAAAACAAAAGAAAGTCTGCATTTTCGTCCATCGCAATTGTGAGGGTCGCAATAATCACATAGATCCAACAAAAATACAAGCTGAGAAGGGTTCAGTCAAACCCCAGTGGTCACGCAGCCGCCATTATGTAGAATAGGTAATGCGACAAAAGTAGGGTGTGAAGTAGTTTGCATTCACATAAGTTGGAGGATTTCAGAATACCCAGACAGGGTTACACAAGTAGTATAGAGATAAGTAGGCTGGGAGAGGTGCAGCATACACAGGGAGGGAATAATGAAATGGCAGCATACATGCAAGACACGAAGGACACTAACATGGCAGCGTAAGAACCCTACTGCCACCATTACTCAGACCAAAGCCTGCAAGGCCCTAATTCTGAAATACTGCATCCAGACATAACATTTCTTAACATGGAATTCCAGGCCTCACAAGGCTCTGACAGTAAGCCCAAGCACCAAGGTCAGTCTGTCGAGAGGAGTTCTGCTTAGAAGCTGAAACACACTAGATAACGTTTCCCTGGGCACACAGCTTGCAATCATTAAAGTGAATTAGTTTTATTTGGTAGCAGTGATAAATAGATATAGCCTTGAATGGCAGTTGCTAGTTGCTAGTGTGCCAATTGAACCCACAATTAATAAATATACAGCATCCCAAATGGCTGCCGAAAGAAAGCAAAGCAAAAGGTGTAATGGCTGGAAGGGTTGGAATGAATCTTAACCTTCTGGCATTGATCTGGGAAACCCTCCAGACCATCGTTCTTTGCCTGCCAATCCATTGCAAAAGGGGAAAGAACATATGCAAATCAGGCTTGGTCCCACACCAAAAGTGGCCGTTCAGCCAAACTGCTTGGTCATAACCCTTCTACACGAGACCACACGCATTATCAAATATGTTTTGGCTTCGTTGGGCTCATCAGTGAGGAGTAGCTTGGGTCTCAAGGCCCAGCAGGCACAGGACTCATGTCTGGGCATACCCGTCCCACTTGGGGGGACTATACCAAAACAAAAGGTATGATGGCTGGAAGGTTTAGAATTAATTTTAACCTTTGGCATTGTTCTGGGCACCCATCCAGACCATCGTTCTTCACCTGCCAAGCCATTAGAAAAGGGGAAAGACCACATGCAAATCAGGCTTGGTCCTACCCCAAATTGGGTCATCCAGACCTCACCAATCAGTTACATATACATATTGCTATAGTCCCTAACACCTACCCTCACTCATATGAAAATTTGCTTCAGGGCCCTTATAACTCTCACAGCTAATGTTGTTAACAAATCAATCATAATAGTAGAATGTAGGGTTAATATCAGCATTTAAAAGTCAGCATTCTCAGCCACCATGAGGTACGAAATGTTACAGAGGGGCCATTATTCAGCTTCATAAGAAATTACTGCTACTGTTTTGCTGCAATTAACGACATCCCCAAATCATTCTGAAAAGTATAAATGGCAAATGACAAATGAAAAACAAAAGAGGTGATGGCTTGAAGGTTTCGAAATAATCTGAACCTCTGGCATTGCTCTGGGCAACCCTCCAGACCATTGTTCTGCCAAGCCATTACAAAAGGGCAAAGATCATATGCAAATCAGGCTTGGTCCCACCCCATAAGGGGCAGTCCAGTACAAACTGCTTGCTCACATCCCTTCTGCATGATACCACAAGCATCCCCAAACTTGTTTCAGCCTTTTTGGGCCTCATCACTGAGGAGTAGGTTCAGTCTCTAGGTACAGCCGGCACAGGACCCACGTCTAGGCATATCCATCTCACTCAGGGGACTATTGCAAAACAAAAGGTGTGATGGCTAGAAGGCAGCAGAAAATCCAACAAATAGATGAAATTGAGCTCTGAACACTGGTCCTATACCACGTGATCGAAACAATGGTCATTTATTCTAGGCCCAATTAGAGATGTTAGGACACTAGGATTTGACTCAACTTTGTGCTGCACTTGGATATTTCTGGTGAGTTTATAAGTCCATTTGCTGCAAGGTCACAGGGAGGGGAGGTGTTTCCCAAACCTTGTGCTAGGACTTGAATGCAGTTGGGCCCAGATCCCTTGCACTAAAAGAATTACTCTTCACATTCTTGTTTGCAGTGGTTTGCATGCATTTTATTTGTGTGAATTAAGTGGTCAGCCGACGTGTGTTTTGATCTCTCTGGGTCTTTATCAAGGCTAGTACATGGGTTCTTGTTCCCAGTTGGTGGTTCTGTGTGGGTGGTCAGCATTCACTGCTTTTCTGTTTCATCTTTTTGGATATCAGAGCAGTTGGGCAATTGTCTGGCCTGTTGGCCCAGGCAATTATTCTGGGCAACAGGCCAGATAATTATCTAACTGGGCAATTCTCATCTCCCAGGAGTACAAAATGTGTTTTTCAACAATATCCCTACTAGAGGGAGCTGTTGCCTTATACATACACCAAGAAGACTTCATACTCACCTTCCAGGCAAATAAAATGTGTATTTCAACAATGATTACATAAGATTAGCTGCAGAAAAGGCCCAGGACAAGGAAACCACTTCAACAGCATACTTCAAGTTGCATACACTAAGAAAATATATACTCATTAATTCATCTAATTAAGCACTATTGGCCTCATTACCACCCTGGCACTCCAGTAATGAAGGGGGCCGGTACGGGACCGGCCCCCTTCATTACGGGAGCTCTTATTACGAGTTTCCCTTTGCGGAACCCAGATCAGACGTCTGGTAAAACCAGACGTCTTTTCCAGGTCCCGCGAGGGGAAGAGAGAGGCAACAACGGGACACTCGTAATGTGCCGTTGTTACCTCCCTCCCCATTCCCATTGAGCCCTATGGGGGCTCAAATGGGAATGGAGATGGGTTCCTGCAAGGAGGATTTACCGGGTCCTCCTACGTCGGAGTAACCCGGTAAGTTCCCATTGCAGGAACCCGGTAATGGAGCCCGGTATGGAGGCAGCCATGTACCTAATAGCTCCATGGCTACCTCCATACTCGTAATGAGGCCATATGTCTCTAAACCAATAACTTACTTTTTTTCAATGTACTTACGTATTATGTAATTATTCATTATACTATTTCTTGGTATGTATTATTATACCCACTACATTACATGTATGTCTTAAACTTTATTTGACTTCAGTTTACTTTATTTTATGATCTCATGTCTACTTCGAATCCTGCTGCACATGTATTGTATTACTCTGACAACCCTCAACATTGTATATTTGAGTCCACAACCCCAAGTGGAATCCAAGACAATTAGGAGCAGATGGAACAATTGGCTGTATGTTCTATGCTGAACTTTCAATGGAGTCTGTGAAATTTTGTTTGAGGTTACTACTCCATGTAAAAGGAGCAAGATTGCTTTCTATTAACATATATTACATTAAAATACACCACATAATACATTTACAATCTAAAAATGGCTTTCTTTTATGCACATTAGCCCGTTTACACAGGCTTTTGCACTAGTCTGTAAATAAATCAGCATGGCAAAAACAGATGTTGTGACATAAAGTTGCCTGTTTGGTATGTGAAAGTGACAAAGACACTGACATATGCTTGAGTAATTTTTATTGATATTGATATTGATATTTTTATTTGTATTGCACTCATACACAAGGGTTTCAGAGCACAACTATGCATGGGAGGGGAACAGGGGAGAACAAAACAGCGATCTTACTAGGCCCAGTGACATTGAGAACACGCACGTGCATGGGAGAGGGAAAGGGGAAAAGTGCATGGATGGGGAGAAGTGGAAAGTGCTGAGCAAAGGAAAAACAGATACATAACAAATAAATAAATAATAAAAAGCAACAAACAGTGGTAATGCAGCCAGCAAGTTGCTAGTGCTGGGATTAAGACAACAGACAAGGGGCCCTATTATGAGGTTGCGCTCCCATAATGAAGGGTGCCGGTATGGGACCGGCGCCCTTCATTACGGAATGCACAATTACGAGGTTCCCTTTGCGGGACCCTGTAAGGACCAGGCATCCTTTCTGTGTCCCACGAGGGGAAGAGGGAGGTGATAACGGGCCAGTTGTAATGTGCCTGTGATTACCTCCCTCCCCATTCCCATTGAGCCCTATGGGGGCTGTATGGTTACAGATATAGACTCAAGTGCAAGGTATTGGCAGGAGGCAGTACGGGTGGGTGGCAGAGTGAGCAGGTACCTGGGCCCAGAAGTCAGAGGGTAGGCCAGGTGCACAGTGCCGAGAGATAGCATATCAACAGGGGAGAGGTGGGGTGAAGGCAGAATAAAACTATCTTGAGGTGCTTCCAGAACTGGAGATGGTTCTCCTCGAGTTTCAGAGTGGCAGGGATGCTGTTCCAGAGGGAGGCCCCAGCCGAAGACAGAGATCTACCCCCAGCTTGTTTCTTTGAAAAATGACTGACCCTGAGGGAGTTAGATGTAGAGGAGCGAAGAGCTCAAGAAGGGAGGTATTTATGGAGGGACAGCTGAAGGTATTTTTGACCCAGGCCCCAGAAAGCCTTGTGGACAATGTAAAGGGTTTTGAATTTAATCCTTGCATCCACTTGGAGTCAATGGAGAGATTGCAGGGCTGGAGAGATACGATCCCAGGGCTTGAGGCCAAGGACAAGTCCTGCAGTGCTGTTCTGGATGAGTTGCAAAGGGCGGACAGTAGATGCAGGTAGAGTTAGAGTTAGAGGCTGTTACAATAGTCCAATCTAGAGAGAACCAAGGGTCGGGATACAGTGAGCTTGTGGGAGAAAGAGGGGAAAGGTAGAGTACCTCTGAGGAGGTGTACTAGGAAGTCAGACATTTTAGAGATATTAGAGATGTGGGCAGAGAAGGAACGTGTGGAATCAGAGTTGACACTGGGGTTCTTACCCTCACAAGTGAGGGTAGGAGGGTGGCCAAGGTAGGCCGGCCAGAGAGTGAGGGGAAGGGAGGGTGAAGGTGTGCTGATGATGAGCACCTCTGGCTTTCTGGCATTCAGGCAGAGATTGTTGGCGGCGCACCAATCTCGAATGGCAGATAGGCAGTCACAGATGAGAGAAGGAGAGGAGGTGGCCGAGGGAATCAAGAAAATGAGTTAAGTGTTGTCAGCATAGCACTGGAAATTAGAGCAGAAAATGTCAATGCAGTGGGTGAGAGTTGCCAGGTATTGGTTGAAGAGCCAGGGGGAGAGGTTAGACCGCTGGGGAACACTGCAGGGAGAAACTAGGAGCTTGATTTATTTTCAATACACCATCTCTAAACAATCAATATATCTAAGAAGAGGCAGGCTGTTGGTGTATATGTATTATTCTTCAAAATGGGCCATAAACAAACTTACAAGGCTTGGCATGGAACAGAATCCAAAGATATGCCCTTTGTTTGAAAGAAAACAATAATATTAGCTATTCAAATAAAATATTTGAGAGAAAGTGTCCAATTAAATAGGTAGGAACTGAATGTGTAAGAGGTTAAGTATACAAATAGTATCTCTTAGAGTATGACAATAGCCCTATCAAGAGGGACATTTGTGTAAAGAGATATAATATTGGCCATCATAATGTCTACTTCAGGATTAAAGTTTAATAAATTAAGAGAGTGTAGTTCTTCCTAACATTTGTTAAACTATATCAACATATTTAAACATCCGTTTCAATGCTTAGCCACAACATGACAGAATGGTTCTTCCAGGTAGAATGTTCTTCACGGATCAAGAAACCCTCACCTATGCTTTTTTTTGGAAATGGTTGTATATTCATGAATAATTATACAATGATTTCAAATATTGAGTAGGATAAATTATTAATTATAACAACAATTAGAACACTAATACTACTACTAATACCAACAATACAAATACAAAAAATAATAATAATAAAAATAATAATAATAATAAAAATAATAATAATAATAAAAATAATAATAATAATAATAATAATAATAATAATAATAATAATAATAATAATAATAATAATAATAATAATAATGTGTGTATTGTATAGCAGTTTATGCTTGGTTAATCCCATCTCTGAGCAATGTTATCACAGTTGCAATTATTACTCATTTAATGGTCCTAAATATATGTAATATAATGGGCATTTGTAAAGCGCCTTCCTAAATTGGTATGGTCTCAACATGCTGTAGGTTGCACGCAGTTGGAGGACCAAAGTCCAAGTATGGGAAATTCATCACATAGTTATAGAATGTGTGTGTGCATTTTAGCTGGCACAATGGTAGGTAGGGGAGGCCAAGTCCATGCTAGACACCCATTGAGCAGGCATGTAGGTAGGTGCACAGAGGCAGTCTGGAGAGTTTGTGAGAGAGATAGTATGTTTGCACAAACATGGTCATACTAGGGCATGTGGTATTCAGATGTGCAAATGCATTGAAGAAGTGCAGGAGGAAGGGATGGATGGGGGGCAAGGAATGGACAAATGCTGGTGGGGGGCCCAGGAAGGACGTGCCAAGGGGAGCAAAGGAGGAGGCCTCATACTAAGTGCTAGTGCAGACGACTCCCAAGGGTCGAATGTAGAGCTGCCAAGCAGGGGCCTGCAGGGGCAGTGCAGCAGGGTGGGTGCTGGTATCGACTGGGTAGAAGGGCCTGGTATGCTGTGAGACTCATGAGGACTAGGTCAACAGTCTCAGTGGCAGTGGGGTGTTTATCAGGGATGGGAAAGCGGGCAAAAAGTAGAGAAACGCAAAGTTTTGAGCAGTTTCCAGAACTTAAGGAGGTCCGGCTCAAGTCTGAGAGGGTCAAGGAGACTGTTCCAAAGGGAGGCACCAGCCGAGGAGAGAAATCTGCCCTCCACTCTCTGCTTGGAGAAGCATTTGATAATCAAAGAGTTGGAGTTAGAGGAGCAGATGGCTCTAGCAGGGGAGCATTTAGGAAGGGAAACTTGGAGATAGCGAGGTCCCATGCCCCAGAAAGCATTGTGGGTGATGCAGATGGTCTTGAATTTATTCCTGGCAGCCACTGGGAGCCAGTGGAGAGATTTTAAGGCTGAGATATACGGTCCCTGGCTTGAGGCCTATGATAAGTATTTCAGCCCTATTCTGGATTAGCTGGAGGGGACATAGGGAGGAAAGGGGGAGATTGAGAAAGAGGCTGTTGCAGTAGTCCAGCCTAGAGGGGACCAGAGCTCTGGAGACACTGCTCTTCTGAGGGAAAGGTGCAGAAATGTGGAATTCCTCTGAGGAGGTGGACCTGAAAGTGGGCGTTCTTGGTAAGGTCCATGATGTGAGGGGTGACAGAGAGATCAGAGTCGAAGATGATCCCAAGCTATTTGGCCTCAGAGGATGGTAGGGTGGGGGCATAGAGAGGGTGGCAGAGGTTAGGGGGAAAGGATGGCGCATGTGTCCTAATGAGAAGGATCTCCTCCTTAATGTCATCATGCCTGAACGGTGGACAGACAATAAGGGATGAGAGAGGAGGAAGAGGCCGTAGTGGAGGGAAGTTTGTAGGAAATCTATGTGTCATCAGCATATCAATGGAAGTGAGGAGAGAAAGAGAAGATCAGGTGAGCCAGATGGCCAAGATAGATATTGAAGAGCCACAGTGATAGGATAGAGGCCTGGGGAACGCCACAGGTCAAAAGTGAGGTGGTGGAGGTGAAAGGGCCCTGTTTCAACCTGGAAGGGTGGTTAGTGATGAAAGAGGTCCGCCAGTCCAGTGCCCGGTCAGTGATGCTAAGGGTATCACAAGTCATTTTATGAGGATAGAATGGTTGACCAGTGTAAAAGGGATAGGGTGGCTGTTAATTCACTGGTCAGCGTTCTAATTTTGAACTGAGAAGATGAAACACATGCCATTCCAAGACATGTGGGAGGAGCAGTGGGAGGAGACCCAAAACCCTGATTATTCTGGAAGGAAGCAGTAGTGATTTGATGTGGTGGCGCTGATATACAGGTCAGTGTCTGTCTCTTAAACTGAGTGGACAAGATAAATGCCATCAGGTGACACCTAAGAGGAGCATCAGGGGGAGCTAGGAACTGATTTGGTGACAGGGAGCAGCAGAGATATGGGAAGGCAGATGACACACAAGTCAGCATTTTTCTCTTAAAGTGAGCACATGAGAAATGCACCATTGTTTGACACCTGGGAGGAAGCCAAGCAATTCTAATGCCAGTTTTTGGGAGAGGCATACTCATCTGATTTTGGAGTTGGAGGGAAGGAGCAGCAGAGATTTGGTAAGGCAGGTGACACACCGATCCGTGTCTGGCTTTTGGAGCAAGAGTATTAGACACATCCAATCAGGTGAAACCAGGGAGGAGAGACAAAACAATGAGGGCGGGTTGTGGAAAAGGCACACTCCACTGATTTTGCTGAAAAGAAGCAGCAGATATTCTGGGTGGCAGGTGACATCCCAGTCAGTGTTTGACTTTGGAATCAAGAAGATAAGGTACTTGCCATCGGCCAAAACATGGGAGGAGCAGCAGGTAGCAGTGTGGGAATAATTGTGGACAAAGTGTGAGAGAAGCACCCATACCTGATTTTTCTTGGAGAGACTGAAGTGATTTGGGGAGGTGGTGGGTGGCACGCAAGTCGATGTCTGACTCTTAAAGCAAGTGATGAGACAAGTGCCATGGGTTGACTCCTGGGCAGAGGAGAAGGAGGAGGTGTGGAATGCCTGTGAGCAGGCTGTGGAAGACTCATACTCATATGGTTTTGCACGGAGGGTGCTGTAGACAGTCAGAGAGTTGGATAACACACCAGTCAATGTTCATCTCTTAAATTGAGTGGATGTGACATGAACTATTTGTTGACACTTGGGAGGAGGAGAGGCAGAAGCCATGAAATTCTGAGAACAGTTTATGGGAGAGGGACAGTCACATGATGTTGGTGGGAGGAAGCTGCAGAGAAATGGGGAGGTGGGTGATGCATGGTCAGTATCTGTCTCTTGTAGCCAGATGATAAAACACATGCCAACAATGAAACCTGGGAGTTGAAGCAGGAGGAGCTGGAAATCCTTGAGGGCAGATGATTTGAAAGGCACATTGGCCAGATTTTACTGGGAGGGAGTAGCAGAGATGCCCGATGGCAGGTGATGCACAAGTCAGTGAAGGTCTCCCTAAACTAGTTGATGAGAAACTTTCCCTTCACCTGACATATGGGAAGAGGAGAAGGGGGAGTCAGGAATCACCCATGACAGATTGTGGGAGAGGCACACTCACCTGATTTTTCTTGGTGGGACCAGCAGTGATTCAGGGAAGTGCTATGGCAAGACACCTAGGAGGAGGAGCAGAAGGAACTGAGAATCCCTGATGACAGCTTGTGGGAGATGCAAAGTCACTTGATTTTGCTGGGAGAGAGCTGCAGGAATTCAGAGAGGTGTCTGACACACCAGTCAGTGTCCATCGCTTAAAGCATGTGATGATACATGTGCCTTTGGGTCACACCTGGAAGCAAGTAAACAAGACATGCGCCGTTGGTGACACCTGGGAAGAGGAGTGGCAGAGATTTTGAAATACTGCGGACAGCTCGGGTGAGAGTGGGGCTCACCTGATTTTGGTGGGAGGGCAACACTGGGATTCAGGGAGGTGGGTGGCAATGCAGCCAGTGTTTGACTCTTGAAGCAAGTGCATAAGACACTTACCATAAGATGGCCCCTGGGAGAAGTGACAGGATCTGCAAAAATCTGAGGGTAGCTCGTTGGAGAGACATGAATATCTACCTTTTCTGGGAGGCAGCAGCAGAGATTTGCTTAGGCAGGTTTCCCATAAATCAGTGTATGTCTCTTGAAACTAGTGGACAAGGTACTTTCCATCATCTGATACATTGGAGGAGCAGAAGATTCAGCAAATCCCTGAGGGCAGTCTGTGGGCGTGGCACTCCCACCTGATTTTGTTGGGAGGAAGCCACAACAACTCCAGGAGGAGGTTGACATATCAGTCAGTGTCTGTCTTTTGAAATGGGTGGACAAGATATGTGCTATCATCCTATACCTGTGAATAGCAAAACTCTGTGGGAAATTTCTGGGTGAGGAACAGTTGTCAGAATTTTATGGGAGGGAGGAGCAAATATTTGGGGTGGTGGCAGGTGACACATCACATAATGTCTATCTCTTGTAGCAAGTAAATGAGTTACATGGGGCCTCATTACATGGTATGAGGTAACCATGCCGCTATTCGCGGCATGGCTACTCCCTTACCGCATACCGGGTCCGGGTCCGTGTAGGCGGTATGGGGACTTACCGGGTAATTCCGACCCTGGAGGACCCGGTAAGTCCCCATGCCAAATACCATTCCCCATTCCCATTCGAGCCCACATAGGGTTCAATGGAATGGGGAAGGAGCTAATAATGGTACCACAATTTGCGGTACCGTTATTAGCTCTGAAGTCCCTTAGCGGGTCCCGTCCTTAACACCTGGTCAGACCAGGCGTTAAGGACGGGACCCGCTGAGGGACCTCACAGTAGGGCGCTAAGGGATTACCTGAACCGGTGACCTTACCGGTACTGGTAATCCCTTAGCGCCTACCGTGTAATGAGGCCCAGCAAATTGGGTCACACCTGGGAGGAGGAAGATCAGCCCCAATTGGCCACCTCGGACATTTTATTGCATTTTACTAGACTTTTTGTGGGGAACATACCCCCTATAGATTACCCTTTTCCTTTTATATTTCCTCCCTTAAACAATAATACTTTTACTAACACCCAACCCTTGGTCCCCAAACCTACCACATTAGTATTACAAAAGAGTGTGGGAGCAGGAACACGTGTCTGGGTTTGGTGATGGGAGACTTGTTCAGAGGAGATTTGCCTAGCATTTTGGTGCTGGACTGCCCTTGTGGGTGGGACAAAGACTGATATGCAAATGGTTATTTCTCCCCTGTGAAGGGTGCAGTGAGCTAAAACGTGGCTACAGACCCTCCTGAGTGGAAGAAAATCCACAGAACACTGTATTTGACCCATGTTCGTTCTCAGTAGAAAGGCTCCCACACTCCTTTTTAACTACTGCAGTAAGAGGAGTGAGAGGAGCTGGCAATTCCCAAGGACACCTTGTGGTGAATTCATGCTTACCTGCTTTTTCTGAAATGGAGCATCTGAAATTCAGGTAGTTGGGTAACACATGAAGCAAGAACATAAGACATGTGTCACCAGGTGGCAAATCGGATGAGGAGATGGAGGTGGCACAAACATCTTATTGTAGCTTGTGGGGGAGACACGCATGCCTTCTTTTACTGGGAGGGAACAGAAGAGATTCAGTCAGGCAGGTTCACATCTCTTGAAACAAGTGTATGAAATATTTGCCATTCAGTGATACCTGGTAGGAGTTTCAGGTGCCATCTGGCAAACCTGAGGGCAGAGTTTGCGCACGTTCACCTGAGATTCAGGGAGAAAGGGGAAACAGCAGCCATTGTCTGTCTCATGAAGCAAGTGGATGATGTATGTGCCATCAGAGGACACCTGTGAGGAGAAGTTAGAAGGAGAAGCAAAACACTCTGGCAACTGGTGGGAGACTTACACTCATCTAATTTTCCTGGGAGGATATCGCAAAAAATTGGGGAGATGACTTGTGACACACTAGCCAGTATACACCTCTTGAAGTGAGTGGATGAGATATGTGCCTTCTGATGACACATTTGAGGAGAGGGAGGAGGAAGGAATGCATGAGGCCAGCTTCTTGGAGAGGCATGTTCACCTAATTTTGATTTGGGGCAGCATTTGAGATTGGGGAATTTGAGGGACACCCCAGTCAGTGTCCATCTCTTGGAGAAGACATGTGCCACTGGGTGGCACCTGGTGGAAGAAGAGAAAGGTATACTAAAATCATGAGGGTGACTTGCGTGACATGCATTCTCACCTAATCTTGCTGGAAGGAGCAGACAAGATTTGGGGAGTCATGTGACACACTGGTCTGTGTCCATCTCTTGGAGCAAGTGGAGAAAACATGTGCCATTGGTGACATCTGAGAGGAAGAGTAAGTGGAGTTAAGAATCCTTGAGGGCATTTTGTGGGAGAGGCAGGTTCAGCTACAGTTGCTGAGTGGAAGCCGGAATGATTCTGTCAGGCATGTGATACCTCAGTCATTGTCCATCTCATGAAGTGAGGGGGGGCACCTGCCATCCAGTGACATCTTGAGGAGGAGTGGGAGTAGCCAGGAAACACTCATGACAAAGAAAGGGAAATGCATGGTAACCTGATTTTGCTGAGAGAAAGTCGCTGAGATTCAGGGAAGAGTCCAGTGACACACCAGTCGGTGTCTTTTTTCTCTTGAAGCAGATGGACAAGAAATGTGTCATCTGGTGACAACTGAGAGAAAGGGTGGAAGGAAGAATGACTTCGGGGAGAGACATTCCCATCTGATTTTTTGTGAGGGAGCAGCATTGAATTGGGGATTCAGCTGACACACCAGTCAGTGACCATTTCTTCAAGCAACTGTACAAGACATATGCTATTACGTGGCACCCAGGAGAAGGAGTTGGAGAAGCTGCAAAACCCTAAGGGCAGTTTGTGAGAATGGCATGTTCACCGGACTTCACTGTACGAGACACATGTCATTGGATGACACCAAGGATGAGGAGCTAGAGGAGACAGGAGTCACAGCTTGCAGTATTGAGAAGGGTATGCATACCTGATTTTGCTGAGAGGGAGAAGCATAGGTGCAGAAAGAAATGTGACCCATTGTCTGTCTTTCAAAGGCAATGGATGAGACATGTAGGTGACACCTGGCAAGATTAGTGAGAGAAGATATGAAATGCTCAGGCAGCCTGAGTAAGAGACATTCTAACCTGACTTTGCTCAGAGTGATCAGCAGAGATTCTGATAGGTAGACACAAAGTAAGACTCATTTTGGTACAGTATGTCACACTTTCTGCACCGGGAAGGACACAATGGTCAATCAAGTCACACTCCATACTTCCATCACAAATTACTATGGAGTACATGTGACAGTACATAAAAAGAGGAGTTTCCAGTTGCAGAACACAAACAGAACCACCACTGCCAGCACCATCACACCTACATCGACCCAGCCTATGCCCTATCGCAATACAAAATCAAGCATGTGGGCATACTTCACAAAGTATAAACATCAACTGAATGTTGAAAATTACACAATCTTCTGAAGAGTGGTTTGCTGAGGGTGTGAAAACAGAAAAATAATATGAGGCCGGGAAGCCCAAAGGAAACACACCAAACACCGGTTACAAAGGAACATACAAAGTACTTTATTTTAAGCTCAAGCAGTGACAAAGTCAATGACAGATCGGATAGCTATCGGCCCTCAGTACAACACAGCGAACTTCAACGGGGTTTGATGTATTCAGTGAGAGACTATACATTGGGACAATCAGGCTTATATACATGTCTCCAGCCTTTTGTACAACCCCTTCGCGGGTTAACCATTCCATGAATGTATTACTGGTCTAGGGTCTCTGCCAGGTCAGCTTTTAATATATTCATCAGTATGTGCATAGATCAGTTCCGTTGATACAGGTAATCCATTTACACACAGGTCAACAGAAGGACAAGGTCTCAGTTCACGACCCTAACAAGTGGCCTGTAGGCAAGTTATACATTAGCTGTACGGAGGTCATGACGACCAGATTCTGTTCGGAATGGTATTGTCCACCATTTTGATGTACAGGGTGACTTTTACACAGCAAGAGAACCTAAAATGGCGGCTTGATTCAAGATGGCGGTTTACATCAATTTCTAGGGTCAAGACCTTGCCGTAGAGAGTTATTCGCATACAGATTTAAGCAACTTGGCGTAGGCCAATATACATACAATCATTACAATAGGAGGCATAATTTAATATCCAGTTTGACAAACCCTCCTTTTGGCCTATGCCAAGTGCTAAGACTACTTCTGATCTCCTTGCAAGTAAATCCATACGTCATCGTCCATACACCCTGAATCACTGTCAGAGATATCTATGGCCATCAGGTTGTTCACTAATATCTCTTTTAACACATACTCCTTGGAAGTTTTATCCGGGGCATATACTTTATGTCCTATTGTACCTATCGCCTGAGCACAACATCCCCCTAGCATCGAACATATACTAGGCAGACATTGGATACAAAAACAAAGGAATAGCGGAATTCCCAAAATAATTAGCAAGACTGAAAGCACCTTCCAACCCCAAGATCGCAAGAAATCCCAAAACCAAACACTAAGATTCCAGTTCCCCTCGGTAACATGCACTTCTGAGCTAAGGACGTGCAGATTCTGAATTGCTTTGAAAATGGTTGGGGAGGAATCTGGTACGAAAACACAGCAAGCGGACCCAACTAATTTACATACTCCACCACGTTCAGCCAGAATGACATCTAATGCTATCCGGTTCTGGAGTGCTACTAATCTTATCGCTTTCTGCTCTAATGTCATGTAATCGAGTATATATGTGGTCCGGTTGATGGTTCTCTCCAGTACTCTCGCTAGTCTCCTGATGTCTTTGGAATTTGCTATCTGCCCCCAAAATGGGACAACTGATTTTGCTATATCTCCCAGGATTTGTGCGGGGGTATCACCATTCTCGTCCCGCCGTGGACGAGCCTTTGAAACTTCCAAAGTGCTTGCTATGAACACCCCAGGTAACAGGACCCCTAAATAACAGGTTCCCTGCCAATCCCTGGGCAACCATGGAAATGCTACATTACCGCAAACGAAATAGACAGGTTTGCCTACATACAAAGGTCTGTTTTCCCCAGTCAAATTTGCAACGTTGGCACAGCTTTTAAAATCTCCCATTGACCAGGTGCCATTCCTCTGTATGCAGAAAGAAACTGAATCGGGGCTATGGTTAACAGAGATAGAAGGAGGCACGGCATCCTTATTGCCTATCGGAGCCATTTTAAAGGAAACCAAAGATTGGAAAGGAAAATATAGTCGATCAGAAGGCCTAATAGAAGCAACGTTGAACTTACTCCTATTCGCGAAAAGCGAGCATCCCAGGGGAGTCAGAACACTTTTTTCAAAACTATTCAAATTAGTTCCATCAAAATTCCCTGAGATGCTATCATTCCATCGGCCAAAGAACAGTGCTCTAAGAGAGGCATAACAAGCAGTCATCAAAGGTAAGGGATGAATATACCAACCTAGCCCCTTATCCCTATGTTGCGGTAAATGCGAGCAGACCCAACAATTGGTTTTGTTAAAAATGGCATTTATCGAATTCATAATCAACATCAAAGTATTGTTTTGATACTTCTGTCTATGCTGAGAGTCCCTAGGTGACCGAGTATGAAAATGTACAAAAGGAGCAAAAACAGTACGTACAATTTCAGTTGGCAAAAGAGGCTCTATAGGATAAATCTCCTCGACGTACCAAAATCCTAAAGCAGTTACTATAAAAACCCCAATTATTATCATGAAAACACAGCAATATGTTTTCGGGGAACAGGCACATTGTTCATTGTCCAAGTTAGTCACCCCCTTATTTACAAGTCCAATATGAGCAGTAGCGGTGGCAGGTATTGTAGTCTTCGGATGGAAACCCCAATGTTCGTTGCTGGCGACCCCCCGGTCGCGCGGCTTCTTAGTCCTTCCCCAACCCTAGCCAACAGAATCCCCTTTCTCGAATTTGGGCAAAAGCAAGCCCTCGATTATCCTTTCCTTCTTTGAATGCACAGTCGAACCGTGCCGTAGGTCTGTTTTCTCCGCCAAAGATTATATCTGGTGGTTCCCAGTACTGTTTGGTCCGGAAATAAGGTAACGTCACTTCCTGAGGGAAGCATCGTATCAGGGGCAACGGAAGTTGCAGAATTCGGAGCAATGGTTTCCGGAAATGACTTTTCCAAAGAGTGTGGAGACAAAATGGACGGTTCCTCAAGCCCCACGGGCTCAGAGAGATTCTCCGACTCACTCATAGTGCTATTTGCTGCTTCAGGATCATCGATTGCAGTGTTAGTGAGGGGTTCTGCTTCTTCTGTAACGTGCAGCGTTGGGTGAGGAAGTTTCTTGACATGCGTCGCGTGTATCCAATTCTTCTTTCCAGCCCCCCGCACTGCCGTTTGGGTGACCAAAAAAACCTGGAATGGTCCCCGCCAGCGAGGCGCGAGGCAAGAGGCCCGTTCGTATGCTCTCACCAGGAACCAGCTTCCAGGCCGGATGTTGTGACCTGGACCTTCATAGCGTACAGGTAAAGCTGATCGTACCTGATGATAAATGAAATACAGATTTTTTAGTCAACTGGTTACAGTAGTCTGAAAGCAATACATTCTCAACACTTCTCAGTGCTTTAGGTTTCGGAAGACCCCAAATATTGGCAGGCCTCCCCATCACCACCTCAAATGGAGAGAGCCCAGTCTTAGTCTGAGGGGTAGTGCGCATGGCTAGTAACACGATCGGAAAGGCGTCCGGCCATTTTAGTTTTGTACAGGCACACGTCTTATGGAGCTTGTTCTTTAGGATACCGTTATGTCTCTCTACCAACCCGGCACTTTGAGGATGTCTAGCCGAATGAAATCGCTTATCAATATGTAGTGCCGTACATATCTGCAAAATTACAGCAGCAACAAAATGTGGACCATTGTCCGACCAAATGACTCTTGGCAACCCAAATCACGGAAAATACTCCTTTATCATAATTTTCGCAGTGGTCATGGCTGTAGCATCTTTGACAGGGAAAGCCTCAACACATTTACTAAAGGCACAAATGACCACAAGGACATATTTTAAGCTATTGCACCGCTCCACCTCAATAAAATCAAAATTAATCACTTCAAATGGGACAGAAGGAGGCCCAAAGATACCCCTTAGAGTTACTGTCCCCTTCCCCACATTGTGCTGTATGCAAATCATGCAATTTTGGACATAATGCTGAGCAATTTTCGAAATCTTATCATTTACCCAGACTTTTTCTAACGTTTTCGTGATCTGCTCAGCACACACATGTGTGGGACTGTGTGCCATAGTAACCATCATGACTATGTAGGCATTAGGAAGGAACCATTTCCCTTCAACTGTGTCCACCCAACACCCATCATCATCCAATTTCCCCAAGCCTTCAGCCCATTTCTTAGATTCTTCCATTGTGGCATCAGCTTGGATTTCCCGCACAGACCCAATATCCTCGTCCATTACATAGACAACCCTAGTTTCTCTTAGAGCATACATTTCTGTGCGAAGATCTGTGGCAGTTTGTCTGGCTATCTGATCAGCGAAAGCATTCCCTTTTCCTACATCATCTGTGATCTTGCGATGCGCTGCGCATTTCATGATCGCTAACTGACTAGGGAGCGCGAGCGCCGAGAGCAATTGTACTATCAGGGGGCCATGCTGAATATTGGTCCCATGTGAAGTTAGAAACCCTCTCAATGACCAAAGTCTCCCAAAGTTGTGAGCCACCCCAAAAGCATACTGACTGTCAGTATATATATTCACCGTTAGCCCTTCGGAAAAAGCTCACAAGCTCGGGTTAATGCTATAATCTCTGCAGCCTGCGCAGAGTTATGCGTAATTCTCTTGGTCTCTACAACCGTACTTAATGTAGTGACTGCATAAGCAGCTGTGGATGTACCATCCGGAAGTTTGAAGCAGGAGCCATCACAAAATAGCTCCCCTTGCATATTATCCAAATGAGTGTCCTTAAGATCAATTCTGCCCTTTGTTTCTTGTTCAGTAGTATACAGGCAATCATGTGACTCATCATCACCGCAAACAGTATTTTGCGGGAAAGGTACGAGTTCAGCCGGATTAAGAACACAACAACTCCTAATTTGGATGTGGGGAGCAAACAAAATCAATTCATATCTCGTCAATCTGCGGAAGTGAGGTGTTCGTTTGGGTTTTGTTCAATAGAACATCTACAGAGTGAGGCACCATCAGGGTTAGATCATGGCCTAGGACCATTCCCTCATTCTGCTTTACAGACGCGGCAGCAGCAGCGACAGCTCGCAAACATCTTGGCAAAGCGCATGCGACAGGATCAAGGGCGGAAGAGTAGTAACCGCACAGCCTATTCTTCCCTCCATGTTCCTGCGTTAATAAAGCCAAAGCACATCCATCACATTCATGCACAAACAACACAAAGGCCTTGTTGTAATTTGGTGTACCCAAAACCAGTGCAGGGCATAATGCAGTCTTGAGAAGCTCAAATGATTGTTGATGTTCTGATTTCCATGGCAATGGCAAAGAAATGCCCTTCTTTGTCAAGGCCAACATCGGTTTTATCACTAGTGAAAAGTTCGGGATCCATAACCTACAGTAAGAAGACATACTTATTAAGGCTCTGACTTCCTTCTGTGTATTCGGGACAGACATGCTAGAAATGTGTTTTATTCTTTCAGGTGTCAATCTTCTTCCCTCCTTTGACAGAAGGTAGCCTAAATAGGCGAACTCCTGGCAACAATATTGAAACTTTTTAAGCAAAGCTTTGTGACCATGTTCAGCTCAATGGATGAGCAACAATATAGTGCCCTCTTTACAAGAGCTCTCAGAATCTGCTGCTAAAAGCAAGTCATCAACATACTGAAGCAGCATACAAGTAGGGGGTAACTCAAGAGTATCAAGCTGTTCTTTCAAGGCCCTACTATAAATGCTAGGACTCTCGGTGTAACCTTGAGGTGCACGAGTAAAAGTGACACTAGTCCCCATCAGAAGAAGGAGACCCCAGGAGGAGCAGGAGCTCCATACGCAGCCGGAGCTGCGAGCATCCTTGCACCTACACTGGTGTTGCATGTAGGTAGGCTGCCTACCTACAATTTCCAGGATCGTTTTGAAACAAGATTACTCATTGCGCATCCCGCGCGGTAATCTCTCTTTTGACCCCAGACATCAGCCTGCCTCATCATCCGCCTCAACAAATGCACAGAATTTCACGTGCAAATTGAATCAAAGTGCTTTTAAGCTGCCCGCCATTGCTCTACACGAGGAAGGCTTCTGCTTAAAGATGGCCGTCCTGCCCCCCTATCCACAACGAAATGGCCCAGCCAGCCTACCCTGCTTCTGATTGGCTGCAGCTGCTCTGAAAGCAGCCAACCGCACACCGGAGGCGAGAGCCGGCCCACCTTCCCGGAAGGCCTGCAAACGCAAGGCAATCACCTGTCCCAGCCTGATCAGAAGAAGGAGACCCCAGGAGGAGCAGGAGCTCCATACGCAGCTGGAGCTGCGAGCATCCTTGCACATACACTGGTGTTCCATGTAGGTAGGCTGCCTACCTACAATTTCCAGGATCGTTTTGAAACAAGATTACTCATTACGCATCCCGCGCGGTAATCTCTCTTTTGACCCCAGACATCAGCATGCCTCATCATCCGCCTCAACAAATGCACAGAATTTCACGTGCAAATTGAATCAAAGTGCTTTTAAGATGCCCGCCATTGCTCTACACCAGGAAGGCTTCTGCTTAAAGATGGCCGCCCTGCCTCCCCATCCACAACAAAATGGCCCAGCCAGCCTACCGTGCTTCTGATTGGCTGCAGCTGCTCTGAAAGCAGCCAACCACGCACCGCAGGCGAGAGCCGGTCCACCATCCTGGAAGAACCGCAAACGCAAGGCCATCGCCTGTCCCAGCCTGTCCCCAGCCGTCCGGACTGTCGGCATGACATGCTGCCCGACCAGCCGCCCAGCTTGTAAGTAAGTGAGCGGTTACCATCAATACCACTAATCTAAACAATGTGAACTTCACACCCGTTACCCACGACCACCCATTACGAATACTAAGAGCCCTGTGGCACTACGCCCACCCCAACCCACAGACTCTCTCGTGACTTGATCCATAGCATACTACACCTTCAGGCAGTGTTATTCCGCCATTGCCATCACTCATATGTCATTTTCGACTTGGGTTGCTCCAGTGACCCACCGCTCCTGCTGAAATATGTTTTCCTGTACCCATTGTGATTCTCGTAACTAGCTATCCTAATGCCTCACCGCATGCTACATTGCCTCGGCCTGCTAATGTGCGGCATGCAATACTTAGTCTGCTATTTTCAGTTGTGTGCCACATGGTCGCCATCAAACTTCATTTGCTAGTGTTGCGCATCATGGTCGCTATTAGACCATTACAATTGTGTTGTGCCTTAGGGTCGCTATTAGACCATTCTAACTGTGTTGTCCCTTAGGGTCGCTATTAGAGCATTCTAACTGTGTTGTGCCTTAGGGTCGCTATCAGACCATTCTAACTGTGTTGTTCCTCAGGGTCGCTATCAGACCATTCTAACTGTGTTGTGCCTCAGGGTCGCTATCAGACCATTCTAACTGTGTTGTGCCTTAGGGTCGCTATCAGACTACTCTAAACTGTGTTCTGCCTTAGGGTCGCTATTAGACCACTACAATTGTGTTGTGCCCTATGGTCGCTAACAGACCACTTCAACCTGTAACCGGTTGCACTCATCTACTTGACCTAGCCAAACTATTGCCCAGCATTATTGTTTGTACTTTCGGTCCCGCACCCTCCTAGTCAGCTTAGCTGAACCTTTGTTGCTGAAACCTGTTTGCATTTGATTCTGTACTGACCTAGCCGATATAGCTGAATCATTGCTACTGAGTCATTGACTACATATACCATATTAGCACTTAGTATCTAGGTGACTCTTATTACCAGATTGCTCCTATATGCTAATACCTCTAGCATACATTGTGCTTTGTACATGTTACCAACTGCTCGCACCGACTACTAATGTGGTATTTTAGATAGACCTCCTTATATAACTATGTATCTACCAGCTATTTACACAGTCCTACTGAGGACTATCCTACATCTATTCCTCATGTTAGATGCTCACCTACCCAACACCCTGCCTCCTCTGACATCGGTAATACATCTGACCTGTAACTCTCCAGTCCAATACCTATATCCTAGCCATGGATCCCTTGAGACAGCCACCTCTGTATTACGTCCATGTGATACACTTAGTAGAAACCTTAGACTCCGTGCCAGGTTAACCAAACTGTATGAACCTCCATGTAGGTCTCTTCCCCCTACTAACATCAAATCTAACTTCCAGAAGATCTCCAATCCTCGCTATTTTAGACTACCTCCTTCACCCAACTCCAATACTTGCCCTACTCAGAACAACAAGCCCACTACTTCTAACATACTTACTACTCCATCCCCCCAAGCCACAGAGGTCTCTAAGACCCCAACTATCGTTGGAGCACTCTTGAACGTGAGATCGCTTGTCGCCCATGCCCTAGAGATTGCCGACCTAATATCAGAAGGCAACCTTGACTTTCTCGCTATTACAGAGACGTGGCTACACAATGCAGCAGGACCCTCGCTCATTCTAGCCATCCCGGATGGCTACACGATAATCAGAAATGACCGAGAAGGTGCAAGAGGCGGCAGCATCGCCATAATCTCCAAAATAAGCTTCTCACTCAGACTAGTACCCACCCAATCGATCCAATCCTGTGAGACTTTATCTGCTAAACTCCAGATAAATAATAATCAAACTCAAACCATCCTCCTCTTATACAGACCACCAGGCCCCCTAGGCACCTTTGACGAGGATCTCAACAACCTTCTCACTAATAACCTCAAACCGTGCTCGCAAATAATCCTCCTTGGGGACTTTAACTTAGGTTTCCATGACACCACGGATACTAACGCTACATTGGTAGCTAACACTATTCACGCACTAGACCTATCTCAAAGAGTTGACAAGCCTATGCACCTGAAAGGAAGAACGCTAGATTGGATAGCCGACTGCAACTGCTCAGCCACTATCCTATCCATAAGATCCCTACCTTGGACAGACCATTCTCTAGTGTCCTTTAACCTAGCCACGTCCAGACCTAACCCCACAGTCCTTCCAATAGCACCGCCTTGCTTAACCAGAAATAAAAAATGTATTACGGTAAAGAAAGTGATCCCAGCTATACTACCGACCCTCAATGCATTACCAGCTAATCTAAGCCCCAGCACCCTAGTACAAGAATTCAGTAATATCATGCTCGTCACCCTAGATAAACTGGCACTTCTCAAACTCAGATCAAGCAAACCAAAAGCCCACCTAAACAAATGGTTTACTCCACAATTAAGAGACTTGCGCATCCTGAAAAGAAAAAGTGAAACGACCTGGAGGCTCTGTCCTTCAGTCGACAATAAAGCCAAACTAACCTCTCTCTCCTCACTTTACAAAAAAGAAGTTTGCCAGGCAAAACGTAACTCGTATGATGACAGCATAGCCAACTCTAATTCCAGCATGAAAGAGCTCTTTTCTATTCTAAAGGAACTTGAGTCTCCAAACGCCACACCGGAGGTCTGTACCAAGGACAAACCTTGGTGCACAGACATCCAGCAAGCCCTAACAAATAAAATTATTACTCTCCAAAATAAAATCCAGCAAAAAAAAGAAGTACTTAAAATTCAGGATTTGCCTAAAATGCCCAACACCAATAATCTATCGGCGCACAGTGATTCCTTCCACTTCTCTAAATTGACCACCTTGGAAGTAGAAAAAATTATCCTGTCGCTTAAACCATCTAACTGTAAAGGTGACTTCTGCCCAGCACAGTTAATAAAAGACGCTGCCAGAGAATTATGGCCATTTATTACCAAATTGATTAACGCCTCCTTTGCCTCAGCCACCATCCCGGCTAACCTTAAACAATCCTGGGTACTCCCCCTACTTAAAAAGCAGACATTAGACCCTCTTATCCCTACTAATTACTGCCCCATTACTACGGTACCGTTTCTTCTCAAGTTTCTGGACAAAGCCACCTATAACCAAATTCAAAAGCATCTAGAACTACACAACCTCCTAGGAGAGAGACAATCGGGCTTCCGTCCCTTACATGGGACTGAAACTGCCCTTATTGACTTAAAATCCCAAATTGACGAGCTACGAGACAAAGGGAGAACAGTACTTCTGCTACTCCTTGACCTCTCTGCCGCCATTTGATTTGGTGGATCATAAAGTCCTCTGCAGTCACTTGGATTCCGCTGCCAATTTCTCCCTGGAAGCCATCAGATGGATTGAGTCATTTCTGAGTGAAAGAACGATGAGAGTCTTCTCCCCCTCGACAGCAGCAGATCCCACTCCTATCTCATGCGGCGTTCCCCAGGGCTCCTGCGTCTCCCCAACTCTTTATAACATCTTCACCAAGCCCTTGTTTGATGATCTGGACCATCTCGGTATCACCTACACTAATTATGCAGATGATACACAGATCCTCCTCCCACTTTCTGGGGATCATGCGAAAGACACAGAATTGGTGAACAAGGTATATCTTATCGTCCAGGCCTGGATGGCCACTCATGGCCTCTGTCTGAACGATGATAAGACAGAGTTGATTGTCTTGGGCACTCAAACCAACATCAAAAAACTAGGTCAGGCATTCTCCTCATTTAACATAGATGGTAATATCATCCAAGTATTCAAGGATGTAAAAACCCTGGGATTCTATCTTGATTCCACCCTATCTTTTGACAAACAGCTAAAATCCCTTGCCTCCTCCACAGCTTACACATGTAAATTGATAAGAGTCGGTAAAACTTTCCTCTCTAATAAGAGCTGCTTAATCTTGGCTAGAGCCTTGATACTCTCTAGGATTGACTACTGCAACGCGCTTTACTCCAGAGCAAATAAAACCATAACGCAAAGACTACAAATATTACAAAATAATGCCCTGAGAGCAGCACTAGGCATAAACAAAAGATCCCACATCTCTGCCGCCAGACGCCATCACAACTGGCTGACCACTGAAAACAAAATAACACTTAAGATGTTATCCTTGACCCATAAAGCCCTTAACAACTCCGCCCCTAAATACCTGATTTACAAATTCCATAGGATAACATCCTTCAGACTGACTAGAGCTGTCAATTCCAATTGCCTGACAATACCGAACTTTAGACTTAAGACGATCGGAGGTAATAGCTTTCAGGTAAAGGCTGCAAATACCTGGAACTCACTACCACAAGACTTGAGAGTGGACCTACCCTACCCTCGCTTTAGAAAAAATATCATCCAATTCCTCACTTCTACTGACCTCAGCCGATCTCACATGACCTATGTCACCCTCAACCTTGACTGCCCGCATTTGAACCTTGTATATTTGTAATTATCTGTGTCCTATGTATATTTTGTATTTATCTGTGTACCATGACCCTACGGTTTTTCTACTGTACATTCTGCCAGGATGTAACCTGTAACTGGATTGACCTTCGTAAATTTGTATATTCTGTAATCACTGTATTTTACATTGTATGCTATGCTTTGATGTAACCTTCAAGCTCTGCATTTTCTTGCCATTGCGCCCTGCTACCCCTCGGCCTGGCGCGCACAAAAGTGAATAAACAAACAAACAAACAAACAAACAAACAAGGTGAATGCGAACAAATATCTACTGTCCTTGTGTTTAGGAATACTGAAGAAAGCATTCTTCAGGTCCACAACACTGAAGTAAGTAGCCGTAGCTGGAATCATAGTTAATATCGTCGTCACATCAGGCACAATTGGAAATTGCGGAGCGACAACTCTATTGATGGCACGCAAATCAATTATAAAATGAAACGGAATGGCATTATCCCCTTTTTTGTACACAGGTAAAATTGGACTATTGCACAAACTTCCTGTAATCTCCTCAATCACCCCACGATGCACAAAATCGGAAACAATGCTCTTCAAAGCTCGCTCACCTTCAACCGAGATCTTATACTGCGGGTTGCGTGGCAGCATAATACCATGTTTCAAGACTATTCTAACAGGCTCAATCTGTAGAACACCGACATCATTGTCGTCAGCCACACACAAACACTCCGGGACATTACTGAATTCTGGTGGCAAAGGTCTAGTCAAAAATTGTGAAACAGAAAACTGCTGTGGTGAAATCGTCAAACGCACTCCATCAGAAGAACAATGAATCACCGCATTTAATTCCTTCAACAGATTTAACCCCAACAAATTCTCTCCACAATTCAAAGTCAAAAGAAATCGACAATGGTCTGTAAAGGGACCCAAAGAAATAGGTACCACCGAAGAAACAGGACAAATGACTGGTGTGCCAGAAAACCCTACGGAGACATTGGTTTGCCCTGACAGTGGAATGTTTGGAACCCGAGAATGATCAATGGAGCACTTCTGTGCTCCAGTGTCTATCAAGAACTGGTGTTTCCTATTTCCCACTACCATTTCAACGTAGGGACCTTTCTGACTAACGGGAATAGGTGTAGTTTCCAAACCCTGCTTCGGGCAATCCAAACGAAACAGAATATTGTCAAGAGGAAGCTCCTGCGAGAGGAAAGCAGCAGAGGGGTGATTGAATATTTTTCGAGTATCCACACTCGAAGTCTGATTGTCCTGTGAAAAAGGTTGCTGAGGATCCTGCGAAAACTGACCTCTACCAGGGACCCCCACCCCAGGGCGACCTCTGGGTCATCTACCCATACTCCCAAAGGTGTTATTCGACCTCTGTCGAAGGACGGGGCATTGTGCACACCAATGACCCTCCTGACGACAATAGGCACAATGGTTAATGATCACAGGACCCAAGGGCACGTTCCCTTGTGGAACATACTGACCTCTAATCTGCGAACTACCCCTTCTGGGGCCTCTAACAATTTGTTGTAACAATACTTTAGTCTTTAAGTCTCCTTTTCTCTTCTCAATCTATCTTTATCATTATTGACACGGTTCTCGTAGTACTTAACCATGTGCAGTACTTCTGATTGGGATTTCGCCTGCCAAGTGCTCTCGGAAGTCATAATCTGTGACTGGATGTCAGGCAGCAATCCACGCACGAATTTGTCCACAAATAACCTTTTCCCAGGCTCTGTGCCTAAATCCTGTCCACTGAAGTCTGAGAATACTTGTTCGAACCGATTAAAGAACCCGGTGGCACCCTCAGATTTTCCTTGGACACAGGCCGTAAGCTTGTCCCAAATAATTCTTTTTCGGGAATTATAGTTTTTAATTTTGCAATGATTCTGTCAGGCAAAGTGAGTATCACCTGAGGCGGTCTCTCATCAGCTGGCCTTTCCCCATCAAGCCTAGTTATATTAGCCCACGTATCTCCCAACCCAGTTGCATCATCTATTGTTCTAACCTGCTTCCACAAATCTACGGGCAGGAGTACAGGGAATAACAAGTCAATATCGCCTAGGGTGAACACTGAGGACTGCAAGTCGGACTCTATCTCTTTATAGAATCCTGTCAGATTTTTCCTAATGTCGGGAATAGATTGCCTAATGGTGTTCACTTCCTGTCGCGAAAACGGGACGTGAACAAACTGCAATACATAATGTGCGGGAATGTCCACAGCAGCTGTACCCGCTGCAACATTAGCGGGAATCTCAACTTTTGGGACAAATGTCGGAGGTACCTCTCTTATAGGCAACTGAGATATAGGCAACTCCGAACGCTTACTAAGCAACAGAGCTAAGTCGAGCGCTAAAGCAGTCGAAGAAGTGTCAAGTGAAAAAGCTCTCTTATAAATACCCAGTAACTCTGTGGGACAACTAACCTTCTTCCTCACACATTCATCCTGCAGGTACTCTACCATTACCTGAATCACCTTCCTCTGCATTTCTAGCGTATATTGACTGTATGTGTCATATACCTCAACTGGAGTTATTGTTAAATCCAAAATCCATCTAATCGCATCTTTTGTACAAATTTGCGCTTCCTCAGATGCCCATTTATGACACGCAAGAAATCGTTTCTGTACATACATACTCTCTTCATCGTCATCCTCATTCCGTAACTTTTCCAAATCTCTCCTATACTCAAATAACCTCTCAACATGCTCATGTACTTTCTCCACAGTGTCTCTTGAAAGTGCTAAAGTATTCAGATCCCTCAGCCCTTGTGGGAGATCCATATTATTTAATTTACCCCACATTCCGCATACATGAATCCCTAAACCTTCAATGAAAACATTTTTCTCAGGAAAATTATCCATATTAGACAGTGTGGCAAAAACATTAGCTCAATCATCTCTCTCCATACAATGTTTAGCCCATGCAAACAAATCCTGCATCTTATCTGTAAGGACAGTATTACGAGTAACAACCTCCGACCCCGCACCCCGATCAACTGTAGTCGGTACAGAACCTACAGACGTGCAGGCAGATTCAATGGAGGTGTTATTACTGGTGCAATGGGAAGAGGTGGTAGAGCAGGCGGAGGAACAACAGCCGGAAGAATAGGAACAACAGGTTGAGCAGGGAGAGCAGGAATAACAGCAGCAAGAGGCAAAGCAACAGGAAGAGGATCATACGGAGGTGGCGCAGAGGCACCAGGCCTTCGCTCGTTTAACAATTTGTCGAGAAACTCGTCAGAAACATGAAGGTCTTTAGAAGGATAGATTTTCTGAATACCAAGTGAGAAAGCGCTATCCATATTCCTAACCGACTCAAACTGTTTGTCCTGATCATATTCAGCGTTCAGCGTTCGTTTTATGACGGTGCGCATGTTTTTCCCTACTCTTAAGCTGCTGCAACGCTTCTTTTTTCCAATTCTGCAGAACATCAAATGCTGCGGGTCAGGCCTTTTTCTTTAACAAGACTGACTCTAAGTATTCAATACAAGGGATCTCAAAACTACCATTGATTGGCCACTGAAGTTCGGAGGCATGTCTGGTTTGTCTGTGCCAAATATCATTAAATACTACACTTCCAATGCCATGCTTACAATACATAGTAAACGCCGGCGACCCCTCCTGTGGTGCCGGGCGGCTAAATTACAAAGATTGTCGATCGCTGCGGAATAATGCCCTAAAGCAGTTAGACAATTTCCCAGGCATTTCTCAAATACTTGGTGTTACCTGGTCAATAATTGTGTCTGCAGATACAATGCCCAAATTCAAGTTGTCAGGGTTAAATTAAGAGTCGGGTCACGACTCACCTGACCAAACCTAAGGAGGACCGTACGGTTTATCAAAGAACTTACCTAACGAATTTTACCTTGTGTTTGGTGATTTCGGCAAATCTGCCCACCTCAAAAGTGGACCCTCATCAAGATGCCGTCTCAGACCACACGGCCATCATCCAAGGATCGGATCGTGCAGCGCTGCAGAGGTGTCGCGTCTCGTTCAGTCGGGCCCATAGTATCACACCGTCCGATCCCGGTCCGATAGCATGCGTCAACCTTCAATGATCCGGCATCAATCTTGAGGGCCCTATTCGGGCGCCAACTGTGAAAACAGAAATATAATATGAGGCCGGGAAGCCCAAAGGAAACACACCAAACACCGGTTACAAAGGAACATACAAAGTACTTTATTTTAAGCTCAAGCAGTGACAAAGTCAATGACAGATTGGATAGCTATCGGCCCTCAGTACAACACAACAAACTTCAACAGGGTTCGATGTATTCAGTGAGACTATACATTGGGACAATCAAGCTTATATACATTTCTCCAGCCTTTTGTCCAACCCCTTCTCGGGTTAACCATTCCATGAATGTATTACTGGTCTAGGGACTCTGCCAGGTCAGCTTTTAATATATTCATCAGTATGTGCATAGATCAGTTCCGTTGATACAGGTAATCCATTTACACACAGGTCAACAGAAGGACAAGGTCTCAGTTCACAACCCTAACAAGTGGCCTGTAGGCAAGTTATACATTAGCTGTACGGAGGTCATGACGACCAGATTCTGTTTGGAATGGCATTGTCCACCATTTTGATGTACAGGGTGACTTTTACACAGCAAGAGAACCTAAAATGGCGGCTTGATTCAAGATGGCAGCTTACATCAATTTCTAAGGTCAAGACCTTGCCATAGAGAGTTATTCGCATAGAGTTTTAAGCAACTTGGCGTAGGCCAATATACATACAATCGTTACAATAGGAGGCATAATTTAATATAAAGTTTGACAAGGGAAGGCAGAGAACAACTTGTGTACCACATCTATAAGGTCCCATGTGCATTGACACGGGAAGTCTAAAGGTTTGCAGTGGAGCCCTCCTCATACAATCAGGCAAACAGCATCCCTACACAAGTCCACACAAATACCATTGAATATAAGTTTTCTGAGTCAGTGTTTGGGAATGGGACGCCACACTATTCCTCCTATACCATGCACCATAACGCTGTGATCCCTCATTGCATCAGAGGAGTGTTATAGTTGTGTTTGAGCATGCAATAAATGTTCAGTGAATGACATCACCTGCTCATTACTAACCATGCAACAATGTTCACATCTCTTGCCCTACTCGTTTGTGGGAAGCCATGCATTCCTGTTCTTTATGGGAAACTTGATCCTTCCTGTGAAGTTCCCAGGACGTGTGTTCTCTAGCTTTATTAGAATTGTACAATGTGGCTATACTTACAATGGACAGTGTACTACAGAACAATGGACAGTGTACCACGGAAGTCCTTGGGGCAAAAAGTGTGTACCACAACGTGTAAATGTGGACTAGTGGTCAGGGCATTGACTAAATGGCCATTACAGAATGCAGGCGGTGTTCCTTATTCCAATAGCCAAGATCAGTCCTGGCATAATTCAAGAGGGCAGCAGCAGGAGAATGCAATTTGGAAACAGGCAACATTGTGCATGCAAGTGTCCATGTCAGAAGGCACAAAGTAGCTGCAATGAGGGAAAAGGTATAGTAGATGGTAGCAGAGAGGCTAGGGCCTTATATTGTACAGTTGTGCTTTGTAGCAGCAGACAACGGCTCAATGGCTCAAATGTTCCTTGCCACTTTTCCAATTGGCAATACAATTAATATACCCTACTTTGCACCCATCCATACCTAGATATGTGTGCAACTGTTCATCTAAGTATGCCTGCACTACTTTTAATGTGCATGTGTGTAGTTTTAAGACTACCTGAATTTTGGGCTATGGATATACTATTCCCCAGAAAAATGTAAAAGAGAAAACATCCTTTCCACATTATGCATGGGTATGTTTATGCATTCAAAGATAAGGGACTGCAAGAGTTTAACACTTTGAATGATTGTCTATCAATATAATGAATTCTATGTGTTAGCTGCGTTTTTTCATAAACATATAAATTATGACTAGACACATTCTGGCATGATATCACACTATGTGATAGTGAGTCATGATTATGCTAGTACCTGTGGGATTCTTTGCTGGCAACTACTGGATTTTCGCCACATTACCGCACTACTATACTACAACTTTGGTGGTAAGGTGGAACAAGCAAAATTCTGGAGGTAAGTCCTCCACCTTTCTATCAAAAAACAGCAAAATCGGCAGCATTATCGCAGGTAAATTACTAAAATCCCCATGGAGTTATATGTACTCCAAACAATGGGAACTTACACTGCCTACTACCACTTGTAATCCTGCAGTAAATCTGTGGGACCAATTGGTGGTAACAGTAATTCCGATGTGTGGTATTTTGGCAGAGTTACCACCAAAATGCTGCTAAAAATGTAATGAGGACCAGTGTACCATTGTTAAGGCTGCACCTGTATCACACCACTATTCCACTTGGTTTCCTCACTATATTGGCATCTCTTCCTTTGCATTCCTGTGAGGCAAAAACCTTGGTGTCAGAATTCCACTCTCTATTTCTCTCCTCAGATCTCAGACATTGCCAAGAAGTCCCACTACCAGCTTAACCTCCTCAAAGAGACTCTTCCCTTTCTCACTTTCCCCCAGAAGCTCACTGTCTGCAGAGCCCTGCTTCTCTCTAGGCTGGACTACTGCAACAGTTTCTTTCTCAACTCTGCAACTAATCCAGAACAGGACTGTGAGACGTGTCCTTGGTCTCAAGCCCAGGGACAGTATCTCTCCAGCCCTTTAATCTCTCCACTGGCTCCCAGAGGCTGCATGAACCAAGTTCAAGACCCTCTGCATTGTTCACAAGGCTTTCTGGGGCCGGGCCACACTACATCCACTGATCTCTTCCAAAATACCTTCCTTCTTGAGCCCTTCGCTCAGCTACCTCCAACTCACTAAGGGTTAGTCGCTTCTACAGGCAGAGAGTGGGAGGTAGATCTCTCTCCTCTGCCAGTGCCTCCCTCTGGAACGGCCTCCCTGTTCCTCTCAAACTTGAGCCAGACCACCTGAAGTTCTGGGAAGAATTCCAAGACTTTCCTCTTCTCCTCTGCTTTCTCTCACTCCCTCCCCTGTTGACCTACCTGACCTACCTGTCTGCTGTACCGACTGCTTGCTTGGCTACCCTCAGAGTCTAACTGTGTACCAGGCTCTGACTTGATCAGTCACCCTTGCACTGCCTTCGGGCCTACCACGCATCTAGGGGCGCCAACTATAACCCAATAGTCCCTTGTTCTCCTTGCACTACCCACAGCCACACTGCCCTGGCTGCACTAACTCAGAGCATTGCTGCCCTATTTTCCCCTCCCCTCTCCCTTGCACTTCCCCCTCCCTTTCGTTTGCACTTTTTGTTCTCGCCTTTGCGCTATCTGATTGACACAAGGCCTATTAAGATCTTTTGTCTTGTCCTCCCTCTTGTCTTCCATCCCTTGTCTTGTCATGCCTAGAAACACTTATGTACAGGCACGTTATAAATGACTTATCATTTCATATCATACTCTATAGGGACAATTTCGAGTTATATTGGGGTTGCTTTACTTACATTTTATATACACCTTTTCTTGTTTTGATTATACAGCTTTGACCCTCAATCTGGAGTTAGTGTTTTTTTTTTCTGGCTGTCTGGGAAGTCAGTCTCCCTATGTGGGTTGTTCATCTGTCTGCAATGTCTTACGGGACCCAAATTATCAGATGATCACAGCACTACCTTTTATGCGGGTGCTTATTTTGATTTGTTATCTGGTACATGCCAGACAAAAGTTGAGCAGTGTTATTTTCTGGTGGGTGTCGTTTGGAAATTGCCGTAGTTCTAATTATCCTTACTGAGAGCCACTGCCCGGTTACTGTCTTACATATGCTGTTGTTCAATCTATAGTGCAAGTAGTGTTTCCATACCCTGATCAACAATTCTCCTATCCTCCCACAGAACTCAGCCCATCACTATGATTCATGAGCTCTTTCAAAAGGCTCAGCCTCCCATTACGTTTCCTGGGCTCTTTTACATGGCACTGATGTCTTCTAAGGATTTGCATTCTTTCATAGGGTGCATCCATCTATTAATGGTTTCATGCTCTTTCACAGTGCATAGCCACCCACCAAGGTTGCCAGTTTTTCATTCACAGGACACAGCCACAAAGTAATGTCCTCGGACTCTTTCACAGGTGTAGCCAACCGCTCATGTTGTCTGGCTCTGGGGGCAACCACAAGCTCTCATGCTCTTTCACAGAGTGCTTTGCAAAGTGTATCAGCTCTCCCCCACACTGCTGCCACTCTAGTGGGTAGGGGTGTGATACCGTGAGGCCAGGCCCTCCCCATGGCCGTCTTATTCCTTTCCCAATGCATAACGAATTAAAATATGCAAGGGAGGTGGAGCTTCCAATTCCTCCACAGTTCTCCCCAGCTAATGTTGTCACTGTGATAATGGAAGTTGCTTCCTCCACAAACTATGATATATTTTGTGGGTTCATACCACAAAATGGGCACTGTTCGTGGTAAGCAACACACATATACTTGTTGTGGTAGCGCCAACAAGTGGGGCCTGCTGCCAGCCGCAGGTGCCACTTCCATTGATTCATCAGGCTGGATTGATGCAGTAGTTTGATCACGGTGTGACTGATGTCATATAGGTATTGCAACCTGGCCCTCTGATGTGCTAGAACCCCCCCCCCCCACCCCCTCCTCCAAAAGAGTGGCGATTGCTTACTTGGACACTAGCAGCATGTGCCTGTGCCAACAGAACATGTGCTCCCCATGGCATTGCACCAGCCCCTCGACTTCCTTTCTGCATCGCCTTTTTTGACTGGTTTCAATTTTGTAACAGAAACAACATTGGAAAGGCAAAAGAGGAAAGGGCATTGTTTTGTTTTTTAATGTGGTGAAGCTAAAAGAACACACTACCTATAACACATGTAACAAACTTTAAGACAAAGGGGAATGGAAACTGCTGTGAAAACACAGAAATATAATAGAATTCCTCCAAACTCCTCAAAACTGCTTCAAAAGTCCAAGAAGTGTGAGCACCCCCAGTGCAACAACTTCTCCCACAGCCTAGCACAGCCCACAAACGAACAGGAAGAGAGCTGCACATTTTATAGGGCAACAAACAACCTTCCTTTGGGAGATTTCCGGTCTCTGATTGGTGCTTATTTTACAAAGTTTAACTCCTCACAGATCCTGTGACAAAGGTCTGGTGTCTACCAGTCTCTTGACACAGAAAGGAGGGGCAAGCAAACTACTATTGAAAAATGTCAATTTCATGTTTCGGACATAGCTTTAAATGCAAATGTCTGAGATTAATAATAGAATCAGATTCTGTAAACTAGTATACACAAACACATGTGTGAATGATTCTGCAGTGAAAAAACCCTGGAAGGGATAAGTGTTCTTCCTGATTATCTCCTAATCTTAACATGACAACCTATGCAAATGTTTACATGTTTGGTAGATAACATGTATAGCCTAAAAAGGCAATTTGTTTGCTGTCGATAGGACATTGCATTATAGAGATAGCATTGTTTTATTTATATAGTTTTGGGTTTTAAAAGGTAACAACTATTTTCCTATCCAGTTTTGGGGTGAAGAAATGCTGGCTTCATCTTTTAGCTACTCCTTTTTCATGATATCAAAATATGTGCAGGCAGAATTGTGTGGCCGTTCATCAAGATCATACAAACATTTGTGTGGATTCAGCTAATGAATTTTTATGAGGCCTATGTTTCGACAAATAGTAACAGTTTCTTTGGAGCTCAAGACAATTAACCAGCATTTGGCATTGGTTTATATGATTGTCTCCTTAGAAGCTGCTTTCAGCACAATAGATCCATGGTTCTGTGTGGGGTCATATCTTGCGACTGCATTCCTGAACTGGGGCTGGGTTTTGGGAAGGAACATATTATGGTTTTTAAAAGTTTGACGTGATCCTCCTAAAAGAAACTTGGGCTGTAGAGGATCTTCTTGGTTTTGTGTCTTTTTCAATTACAGCTAACATGAATAACAGATCACTGCTTTGGGGGTTTGGTAATCTTAATTAGGGCAACTTTGGATTGCTGTATGAAGTTTATCAATACCGAACTGGTCTATCTTCAAATGATTAGCCTCATTCTGAGTAAAGTTCATAGTATAATGGTCTTAAACCTTTAGACTAGCCCCCATAAATCTGAAAAGAACAAATTGGGTGCATTTAAAGAATATCTAGAGGAAAAATGATCAATCAGTTGTAATTTTAGTTGGTTATGTATAACAGGCTTAATACCCAGAGGTTTCTAAATGTGGACTCAGGGATCAAGCCTGTATTGCTCAGTGTCGTCTTGCTTCCAAGGCGAGCTTGTTGTCCCTGAGCTATCTTCCCGAGACTTTTACCCTAACATTATACTATTTTATGGGGGTGATTTTAATGTTAACATGGGCACTGGGTTGCCTGAGGATCTTTATGATGAATCTGAATTCCTTGCATTAAGAATTTCAATTCCATAGATGAAGGATGCACATACTTGTGCTGGGAGTTGCAAACTTGTTCATGGCTCATTGAATGGGAACTGTGTTCAATTAATTGATGTGTAGGTCCAGATGTACCTGGCCATCTGACCTTTAGAAATCAGGATTCCTTGACCATTGACTACTTCTGCTCTTCTTACAAACAAGTCAATGGCATATGATCCAAGGATCTGAGGTAGTAAGGGAACTATTTAGCGAACACCATCTATTTCCCTTAGCCTTTTATGGCAGCGTAATTTGCTGGTTTTCAATAGTATGACCATATAGACCTTGCTAATGTTAATCTGCATTGCAAAAGAAGAATCAAGTGGGAGAGGATTGACTCCTCTAAGCACCATAAGAACTTGATGCCATCTAGTTTACCATTGATTATGTGTATTTTAGATGAAACAATGAAGCACTTTTGTTGAACTAATTTGGTCCTTGTCAAACTTTCTTCAGAGAGTATTTGCAGAGAAAAAGGTTGGCACACCAATAGTGTAGAGTGTTCAAGAGGGCATTTCTCACTGCTCTAAGATCTTCTTGTAGGTCTAAAGGGGATATAATTCATGCCAGAGCTGCCTATTGGGTTGCCCTAGAAAAATATAAGTTGGAGCTTGAAGAACAGGCATGGAAAATTCTGGTGGAGGCAGCATCTGAAAATGACTCTAAGAAATTTGGAGAGTTTGCGGACCATGGACCCCCAAAGAAACAGGTGCAGAAAGGCACAGAGAGGCATATCAAAGTCAAGGCTTGGGCAGACTGCTTCTCTATCACATGGTCCCACTGAAGCCATGGCAATAACAGCCCCTGACCACCTTTGACATTTTCTTTAAAGGAGGTGGCTTTAGCCATCTCCACCCAAGCTCATTACCATGCCCCTGGGCCAGATGCAGTTCCTGCAGATTTCTTTCAGGTTTTATGTATGGGAATTATGGGCCCATTTGTTAACAGTTAGATTAAATGCTATTCTGGAGTTTGATGAGATACCACTCTTGAGGAAATTGGCCATTATTTTCCCTATTTTTAAAAGGGGAGATTGTGTGAGTCCACTTGCCCACAGGTCAATATCCTTATTCGACACAACATTTAAGATATTTGGGAAAATATTGCTGGGGCATCTGGAAGAGTGGATCTCAACCAACTCCATACTCTCTGATATTCAGTTTGGTTTTTGATCGGGTGTGGTTACTGGGGATCAAGCCCTTAATCTTCACCTATTGTTGGCACAGTCAGTTTATATTAGGGGCAAACTGACTTTTTGTGGCATCTATGGTCCTGAGCACCGCCTTTGACAAGGTCAACAGAGAAATGCTTTGGACGGTGCTTGGGTCCATGAAATGTCTCGTTGAGATACTGGCTGTGCTTAAGGCAGTGCACAGGGGTAATCAGGCATGTGTACATTATGGGATACAGGGCCAGAGCATACCCTTCTTTGCTGTAAATTTGGGGATCGGACAGGGTTCTGTATCAGCCCCTATCCTCTTTACTCTATACATCAATGGCCAATATAAGTACAGAGTGGATGCTAATACAAACTTTCCTAGAGTGGGCAATATGGCTTTTCCATTTTCTGGCATATGCCGATGATGCAGTTCTTATAGCCAGTACTCCTAAAGCACGCAAGAAGTTGATTACTGTGTATGCTGAATTCATAAATGGCCTTGAATGAAAGATAAAACCTGCCAAATCTTCCATTATAGCATGTAGGTGGGGGAGAAAGGAGAACAAATGTAAAAATGCATAGGAGTAATGGGGCTGTTATACCAAGGGTTTATGATTTTGACTAATTAGGAAAACGGTTATCTTCTGCGATGTCAGGTAAACCCACATAAATAAACAGGAAATTAAAACAAGTCAATCGCTGGCAGGAGTGTTCCAAGGTCAACTACTCCCTATGATAGTGATATGAGGTATGAGCAAAGGCATCAATTAGCTATGGTGCCTTGCTATGGGGATATGAGAATGTGTCAGAATTAGAGATAGTGGAGAATACATTCTACAAAAACTCCTGGGTCTTCCCTGTTTAGCCCCTACTTGTGCAGTGCATGTGGAATTGGGTGCTAGCTTTTTGCAGCATTAGTGACGTCTGACCCCGCTGGCTTCAAATCTGGTCAAACCCTAGGGAGGGCCTGACTCAATATGACATCCAGGCTATTTTATCAAGAGAAGGCTGGAACAAGATTCCATGGCTATGCTATATCAGATCTAATGTTCATCGGAAAAAACGTCTTAGCTTTTTCCCCCCATGTAGCACACTGAGCATTGAAGATAACAATATTTATAAGAAAGCTTATGTATAATCAGTGTGCTGATAATTAATGCCAAAAGGATGCATGCAATTGTAAGTGGTGTGGACATGCAGCACCATATCACCCTGAGCCACAGACAATCAGACCGCTGATTAAACATTAATAGTCTCCCGTTCAGAGCCAATACTGTAAACTGGCAATGCTACCTGGATGATCCCAGCTGTCCATTGTGTAAGGATCTTTCATATGGTATTCTGTTTACCCGACATTTTTACTTATAAGGTAACAAACCATTCTTCCTGTTCTAAGGCAACAGAATTTTACAAATTGTAGCCCAGGCTCATACTATCTTCTCTTGGCTGATTCGCCTTGTGTATGCTGGGCACCACTAACTTATCTTAAGATTGCAATGTAGTTGAGGAAACTATATATGGATATACTCTCATGATTTGTTTAGCTTTTTATGTTGTTGCACTATTTTAGTTCTGCATGATTTTATTTGTTTTTAATTCTTTATTTTGGATTTTTTATATAATGATTAGCTTATATTCTGTGGTGTTAATGGATTTTATATGAATAAACAATTAAAAAATTAAGAGTTAATCAGCCCCTCCAAGAGTTTGCAGTGTGAGAGAGTTTCTAATGCAGCCAATGTGATTGTACCTAACTGCAGGAGAATCCTTGCACTGCTGCATGTTGATCAAATTACATGTATAGAAATGAACATGCAATTGATTGCAGTCTAAGCAAACACATCAACCCAAAGTGATCTCACCAGCTCAGATGATGGCATTGATTTGTTATCTGGTACATGCCAGACAAAAGTTGAGCAGTGTTATTTTCTGGTGGGTGTCGTTTGGAAATTGCCGTAGTTCTAATTATCCTTACTGAGAGCCACTGCCCGGTTACTGTCTTACATATGCTGTTGTTCAATCTATAGTGCAAGTAGTGTTTCCATACCCTGATCAACAATTCTCCTATCCTCCCACAGGACTCAGCCCATCACTATGATTCATGAGCTCTTTCAAAAGGCTCAGCCTCCCATTACGTTTCCTGGGCTCTTTTGCATGGCACTGATGTCTTCTAAGGATTTGCATTCTTTCATAGGGTGCATCCATCTATTAATGGTTTCATGCTCTTTCACAGTGCATAGCCACCCACCAAGGTTGCCAGTTTTTCATTCACAGGACACAGCCACAAAGTAATGTCCTCGGACTCTTTCACAGGTGTAGCCAACCGCTCATGTTGTCTGGCTCTGGGGGCAACCACAAGCTCTCATGCTCTTTCACAGAGTGCTTTGCAAAGTGTATCAGCTCTCCCACACACTGCTGCCACTCTAGTGGGTGGGGGTGTGATACCGTGAGGCCAGGCCCTCCCCATGGCCGTCTTATTCCTTTCCCAATGCATAACGAATTAAAATATGCAAGGGAGGTGGAGCTTCCAATTCCTCCACAGTTCTCCCCAGCTAATGTTGTCACTGTGATAATGGAAGTTGCTTCCTCCACAAACTATGATATATTTTGTGGGTTCATACCACAAAATGGGCACTGTTCGTGGTAAGCAACACACATATACTTGTTGTGGTAGCGCCAACAAGTGGGGCCTGCTGCCAGCCGCAGGTGCCACTTCCATTGATTCATCAGGCTGGATTGATGCAGTAGTTTGATCACGGTGTGACTGATGTCATATAGGTATTGCAACCTGGCCCTCTGATGTGCTAGAACCCCCCCCCCCCACCCCCTCCTCCAAAAGAGTGGTGATTGCTTACTTGGACACTAGCAGCATGTGCCTGTGCCAACAGAACATGTGCTCCCCATGGCATTGCACCAGCCCCTCGACTTCCTTTCTGCATCACCTTTTTTGACTGGTTTCAATTTTGTAACAGAAACAACATTGGAAAGGCAAAAGAGGAAAGGGCATTGTTTTGTTTTTTAATGTGGTGAAGCTAAAAGAACACACTACCTATAACACATGTAACAAACTTTAAGACAAAGGGGAATGGAAACTGCTGTGAAAACACAGAAATATAATAGAATTCCTCCAAACTCCTCAAAACTGCTTCAAAAGTCCAAGAAGTGTGAGCACCCCCAGTGCAACAACTTCTCCCACAGCCTAGCACAGCCCACAAACGAACAGGAAGAGAGCTGCACATTTTATAGGGCAACAAACAACCTTCCTTTGGGAGATTTCCGGTCTCTGATTGGTGCTTATTTTACAAAGTTTAACTCCTCACAGATCCTGTGACAAAGGTCTGGTGTCTACCAGTCTCTTGACACAGAAAGGAGGGGCAAGCAAACTACTATTGAAAAATGTCAATTTCATGTTTCGGACATAGCTTTAAATGCAAATGTCTGAGATTAATAATAGAATCAGATTCTGTAAACTAGTATACACAAACACATGTGTGAATGATTCTGCAGTGAAAAAACCCTGGAAGGGATAAGTGTTCTTCCTAATTATCTCCTAATCTTAACATGACAACCTATGCAAATGTTTACATGTTTGGTAGATAACATGTATAGCCTAAAAAGGCAATTTGTTTGCTGTCGATAGGACATTGCATTATAGAGATAGCATTGTTTTATTTATATAGTTTTGGGTTTTAAAAGGTAACAACTATTTTCCTATCCAGTTTTGGGGTGAAGAAATGCTGGCTTCATCTTTTAGCTACTCCTTTTTCATGATATCAAAATATGTGCAGGCAGAATTGTGTGGCCGTTCATCAAGATCATACAAACATTTGTGTGGATTCAGCTAATGAATTTTTATGAGGCCTATGTTTCGACAAATAGTAACAGTTTCTTTGGAGCTCAAGACAATTAACCAGCATTTGGCATTGGTTTATATGATTGTCTCCTTAGAAGCTGCTTTCAGCACAATAGATCCATGGTTCTGTGTGGGGTCATATCTTGCGACTGCATTCCTGAACTGGGGCTGGGTTTTGGGAAGGAACATATTATGGTTTTTAAAAGTTTGACGTGATCCTCCTAAAAGAAACTTGGGCTGTAGAGGATCTTCTTGGTTTTGTGTCTTTTTCAATTACAGCTAACATGAATAACAGATCACTGCTTTGGGGGTTTGGTAATCTTAATTAGGGCAACTTTGGATTGCTGTATGAAGTTTATCAATACCGAACTGGTCTATCTTCAAATGATTAGCCTCATTCTGAGTAAAGTTCATAGTATAATGGTCTTAAACCTTTAGACTAGCCCCCATAAATCTGAAAAGAACAAATTGGGTGCATTTAAAGAATATCTAGAGGAAAAATGATCAATCAGTTGTAATTTTAGTTGGTTATGTATAACAGGCTTAATACCCAGAGGTTTCTAAATGTGGACTCAGGGATCAAGCCTGTATTGCTCAGTGTCGTCTTGCTTCCAAGGCGAGCTTGTTGTCCCTGAGCTATCTTCCCGAGACTTTTACCCTAACATTATACTATTTTATGGGGGTGATTTTAATGTTAACATGGGCACTGGGTTGCCTGAGGATCTTTATGATGAATCTGAATTCCTTGCATTAAGAATTTCAATTCCATAGATGAAGGATGCACATACTTGTGCTGGGAGTTGCAAACTTGTTCATGGCTCATTGAATGGGAACTGTGTTCAATTAATTGATGTGTAGGTCCAGATGTACCTGGCCATCTGACCTTTAGAAATCAGGATTCCTTGACCATTGACTACTTCTGCTCTTCTTACAAACAAGTCAATGGCATATGATCCAAGGATCTGAGGTAGTAAGGGAACTATTTAGCGAACACCATCTATTTCCCTTAGCCTTTTATGGCAGCGTAATTTGCTGGTTTTCAATAGTATGACCATATAGACCTTGCTAATGTTAATCTGCATTGCAAAAGAAGAATCAAGTGGGAGAGGATTGACTCCTCTAAGCACCATAAGAACTTGATGCCATCTAGTTTACCATTGATTATGTGTATTTTAGATGAAACAATGAAGCACTTTTGTTGAACTAATTTGGTCCTTGTCAAACTTTCTTCAGAGAGTATTTGCAGAGAAAAAGGTTGGCACACCAATAGTGTAGAGTGTTCAAGAGGGCATTTCTCACTGCTCTAAGATCTTCTTGTAGGTCTAAAGGGGATATAATTCATGCCAGAGCTGCCTATTGGGTTGCCCTAGAAAAATATAAGTTGGAGCTTGAAGAACAGGCATGGAAAATTCTGGTGGAGGCAGCATCTGAAAATGACTCTAAGAAATTTGGAGAGTTTGCGGACCATGGACCCCCAAAGAAACAGGTGCAGAAAGGCACAGAGAGGCATATCAAAGTCAAGGCTTGGGCAGACTGCTTCTCTATCACATGGTCCCACTGAAGCCATGGCAATAACAGCCCCTGACCACCTTTGACATTTTCTTTAAAGGAGGTGGCTTTAGCCATCTCCACCCAAGCTCATTACCATGCCCCTGGGCCAGATGCAGTTCCTGCAGATTTCTTTCAGGTTTTATGTATGGGAATTATGGGCCCATTTGTTAACAGTTAGATTAAATGCTATTCTGGAGTTTGATGAGATACCACTCTTGAGGAAATTGGCCATTATTTTCCCTATTTTTAAAAGGGGAGATTGTGTGAGTCCACTTGCCCACAGGTCAATATCCTTATTCGACACAACATTTAAGATATTTGGGAAAATATTGCTGGGGCATCTGGAAGAGTGGATCTCAACCAACTCCATACTCTCTGATATTCAGTTTGGTTTTTGATCGGGTGTGGTTACTGGGGATCAAGCCCTTAATCTTCACCTATTGTTGGCACAGTCAGTTTATATTAGGGGCAAACTGACTTTTTGTGGCATTTATGGTCCTGAGCACCGCCTTTGACAAGGTCAACAGAGAAATGCTTTGGACGGTGCTTGGGTCCATGAAATGTCTCGTTGAGATACTGGCTGTGCTTAAGGCAGTGCACAGGGGTAATCAGGCATGTGTACATTATGGGATACAGGGCCAGAGCATACCCTTCTTTGCTGTAAATTTGGGGATCGGACAGGGTTCTGTATCAGCCCCTATCCTCTTTACTCTATACATCAATGGCCAATATAAGTACAGAGTGGATGCTAATACAAACTTTCCTAGAGTGGGCAATATGGCTTTTCCATTTTCTGGCATATGCCGATGATGCAGTTCTTATAGCCAGTACTCCTAAAGCACGCAAGAAGTTGATTACTGTGTATGCTGAATTCATAAATGGCCTTGAATGAAAGATAAAACCTGCCAAATCTTCCATTATAGCATGTAGGTGGGGGAGAAAGGAGAACAAATGTAAAAATGCATAGGAGTAATGGGGCTGTTATACCAAGGGTTTATGATTTTGACTAATTAGGAAAACGGTTATCTTCTGCGATGTCAGGTAAACCCACATAAATAAACAGGAAATTAAAACAAGTCAATCGCTGGCAGGAGTGTTCCAAGGTCAACTACTCCCTATGATAGTGATATGAGGTATGAGCAAAGGCATCAATTAGCTATGGTGCCTTGCTATGGGGATATGAGAATGTGTCAGAATTAGAGATAGTGGAGAATACATTCTACAAAAACTCCTGGGTCTTCCCTGTTTAGCCCCTACTTGTGCAGTGCATGTGGAATTGGGTGCTAGCTTTTTGCAGCATTAGTGACGTCTGACCCCGCTGGCTTCAAATCTGGTCAAACCCTAGGGAGGGCCTGACTCAATATGACATCCAGGCTATTTTATCAAGAGAAGGCTGGAACAAGATTCCATGGCTATGCTATATCAGATCTAATGTTCATCGGAAAAAACGTCTTAGCTTTTTCCCCCCATGTAGCACACTGAGCATTGAAGATAACAATATTTATAAGAAAGCTTATGTATAATCAGTGTGCTGATAATTAATGCCAAAAGGATGCATGCAATTGTAAGTGGTGTGGACATGCAGCACCATATCACCCTGAGCCACAGACAATCAGACCGCTGATTAAACATTAATAGTCTCCCGTTCAGAGCCAATACTGTAAACTGGCAATGCTACCTGGATGATCCCAGCTGTCCATTGTGTAAGGATCTTTCATATGGTATTCTGTTTACCCGACATTTTTACTTATAAGGTAACAAACCATTCTTCCTGTTCTAAGGCAACAGAATTTTACAAATTGTAGCCCAGGCTCATACTATCTTCTCTTGGCTGATTCGCCTTGTGTAGCCTGGGCACCACTAACTTATCTTAAGATTGCAATGTAGTTGAGGAAACTATATATGGATATACTCTCATGATTTGTTTAGCTTTTTATGTTGTTGCACTATTTTAGTTCTGCATGATTTTATTTGTTTTTAATTCTTTATTTTGGATTTTTTATATAATGATTAGCTTATATTCTGTGGTGTTAATGGATTTTATATGAATAAACAATTAAAAAATTAAGAGCTAATCAGCCCCTCCAAGAGTTTGCAGTGTGAGAGAGTTTCTAATGCAGCCAATGTGATTGTACCTAACTGCAGGAGAATCCTTGCACTGCTGCATGTTGATCAAATTACATGTATAGAAATGAACATGCAATTGATTGCAGTCTAAGCAAACACATCAACCCATAGTGATCTCACCAGCTCAGATGATGGCATTGATTTGTTATCTGGTACATGCCAGACAAAAGTTGAGCAGTGTTATTTTCTGGTGGGTGTCGTTTGGAAATTGCCATAGTTCTAATTATCCTTACTGAGAGCCACTGCCCGGTTACTGTCTTACGTATGCTGTTGTTCAATCTATAGTGCAAGTAGTGTTTCCATACCCTGATCAACAATTCTCCTATCCTCCCACAGAACTCAGCCCATCACTATGATTCATGAGCTCTTTCAAAAGGCTCAGCCTCCCATTACGTTTCCTGGGCTCTTTTGCATGGCACTGATGTCTTCTAAGGATTTGCATTCTTTCATAGGGTGCATCCATCTATTAATGGTTTCATGCTCTTTCACAGTGCATAGCCACCCACCAAGGTTGCCAGTTTTTCATTCACAGGACACAGCCACAAAGTAATGTCCTCGGACTCTTTCACAGGTGTAGCCAACCGCTCATGTTGTCTGGCTCTGGGGGCAACCACAAGCTCTCATGCTCTTTCACAGAGTGCTTTGCAAAGTGTATCAGCTCTCCCACACACTGCTGCCACTCTAGTGGGTGGGGGTGTGATACCGTGAGGCCAGGCCCTCCCCATGGCCGTCTTATTCCTTTCCCAATGCATAACGAATTAAAATATGCAAGGGAGGTGGAGCTTCCAATTCCTCCACAGTTCTCCCCAGCTAATGTTGTCACTGTGATAATGGAAGTTGCTTCCTCCACAAACTATGATATATTTTGTGGGTTCATACCACAAAATGGGCACTGTTCGTGGTAAGCAACACACATATACTTGTTGTGGTAGCGCCAACAAGTGGGGCCTGCTGCCAGCCGCAGGTGCCACTTCCATTGATTCATCAGGCTGGATTGATGCAGTAGTTTGATCACGGTGTGACTGATGTCATATAGGTATTGCAACCTGGCCCTCTGATGTGCTAGAACCCCCCCCCCCCACCCCCTCCTCCAAAAGAGTGGTGATTGCTTACTTGGACACTAGCAGCATGTGCCTGTGCCAACAGAACATGTGCTCCCCATGGCATTGCACCAGCCCCTCGACTTCCTTTCTGCATCGCCTTTTTTGACTGGTTTCAATTTTGTAACAGAAACAACATTGGAAAGGCAAAAGAGGAAAGGGCATTGTTTTGTTTTTTAATGTGGTGAAGCTAAAAGAACACACTACCTATAACACATGTAACAAACTTTAAGACAAAGGGGAATGGAAACTGCTGTGAAAACACAGAAATATAATAGAATTCCTCCAAACTCCTCAAAACTGCTTCAAAAGTCCAAGAAGTGTGAGCACCCCCAGTGCAACAACTTCTCCCACAGCCTAGCACAGCCCACAAACGAACAGGAAGAGAGCTGCACATTTTATAGGGCAACAAACAACCTTCCTTTGGGAGATTTCCGGTCTCTGATTGGTGCTTATTTTACAAAGTTTAACTCCTCACAGATCCTGTGACAAAGGTCTGGTGTCTACCAGTCTCTTGACACAGAAAGGAGGGGCAAGCAAACTACTATTGAAAAATGTCAATTTCATGTTTCGGACATAGCTTTAAATGCAAATGTCTGAGATTAATAATAGAATCAGATTCTGTAAACTAGTATACACAAACACATGTGTGAATGATTCTGCAGTGAAAAAACCCTGGAAGGGATAAGTGTTCTTCCTGATTATCTCCTAATCTTAACATGACAACCTATGCAAATGTTTACATGTTTGGTAGATAACATGTATAGCCTAAAAAGGCAATTTGTTTGCTGTCGATAGGACATTGCATTATAGAGATAGCATTGTTTTATTTATATAGTTTTGGGTTTTAAAAGGTAACAACTATTTTCCTATCCAGTTTTGGGGTGAAGAAATGCTGGCTTCATCTTTTAGCTACTCCTTTTTCATGATATCAAAATATGTGCAGGCAGAATTGTGTGGCCGTTCATCAAGATCATACAAACATTTGTGTGGATTCAGCTAATGAATTTTTATGAGGCCTATGTTTCGACAAATAGTAACAGTTTCTTTGGAGCTCAAGACAATTAACCAGCATTTGGCATTGGTTTATATGATTGTCTCCTTAGAAGCTGCTTTCAGCACAATAGATCCATGGTTCTGTGTGGGGTCATATCTTGCGACTGCATTCCTGAACTGGGGCTGGGTTTTGGGAAGGAACATATTATGGTTTTTAAAAGTTTGACGTGATCCTCCTAAAAGAAACTTGGGCTGTAGAGGATCTTCTTGGTTTTGTGTCTTTTTCAATTACAGCTAACATGAATAACAGATCACTGCTTTGGGGGTTTGGTAATCTTAATTAGGGCAACTTTGGATTGCTGTATGAAGTTTATCAATACCGAACTGGTCTATCTTCAAATGATTAGCCTCATTCTGAGTAAAGTTCATAGTATAATGGTCTTAAACCTTTAGACTAGCCCCCATAAATCTGAAAAGAACAAATTGGGTGCATTTAAAGAATATCTAGAGGAAAAATGATCAATCAGTTGTAATTTTAGTTGGTTATGTATAACAGGCTTAATACCCAGAGGTTTCTAAATGTGGACTCAGGGATCAAGCCTGTATTGCTCAGTGTCGTCTTGCTTCCAAGGCGAGCTTGTTGTCCCTGAGCTATCTTCCCGAGACTTTTACCCTAACATTATACTATTTTATGGGGGTGATTTTAATGTTAACATGGGCACTGGGTTGCCTGAGGATCTTTATGATGAATCTGAATTCCTTGCATTAAGAATTTCAATTCCATAGATGAAGGATGCACATACTTGTGCTGGGAGTTGCAAACTTGTTCATGGCTCATTGAATGGGAACTGTGTTCAATTAATTGATGTGTAGGTCCAGATGTACCTGGCCATCTGACCTTTAGAAATCAGGATTCCTTGACCATTGACTACTTCTGCTCTTCTTACAAACAAGTCAATGGCATATGATCCAAGGATCTGAGGTAGTAAGGGAACTATTTAGCGAACACCATCTATTTCCCTTAGCCTTTTATGGCAGCGTAATTTGCTGGTTTTCAATAGTATGACCATATAGACCTTGCTAATGTTAATCTGCATTGCAAAAGAAGAATCAAGTGGGAGAGGATTGACTCCTCTAAGCACCATAAGAACTTGATGCCATCTAGTTTACCATTGATTATGTGTATTTTAGATGAAACAATGAAGCACTTTTGTTGAACTAATTTGGTCCTTGTCAAACTTTCTTCAGAGAGTATTTGCAGAGAAAAAGGTTGGCACACCAATAGTGTAGAGTGTTCAAGAGGGCATTTCTCACTGCTCTAAGATCTTCTTGTAGGTCTAAAGGGGATATAATTCATGCCAGAGCTGCCTATTGGGTTGCCCTAGAAAAATATAAGTTGGAGCTTGAAGAACAGGCATGGAAAATTCTGGTGGAGGCAGCATCTGAAAATGACTCTAAGAAATTTGGAGAGTTTGCGGACCATGGACCCCCAAAGAAACAGGTGCAGAAAGGCACAGAGAGGCATATCAAAGTCAAGGCTTGGGCAGACTGCTTCTCTATCACATGGTCCCACTGAAGCCATGGCAATAACAGCCCCTGACCACCTTTGGCATTTTCTTTAAAGGAGGTGGCTTTAGCCATCTCCACCCAAGCTCATTACCATGCCCCTGGGCCAGATGCAGTTCCTGCAGATTTCTTTCAGGTTTTATGTATGGGAATTATGGGCCCATTTGTTAACAGTTAGATTAAATGCTATTCTGGAGTTTGATGAGATACCACTCTTGAGGAAATTGGCCATTATGTTCCCTATTTTTAAAAGGGGAGATTGTGTGAGTCCACTTGCCCACAGGTCAATATCCTTATTCGACACAACATTTAAGATATTTGGGAACATATTGCTGGGGCATCTGGAAGAGTGGATCTCAACCAACTCCATACTCTCTGATATTCAGTTTGGTTTTTGATCGGGTGTGGTTACTGGGGATCAAGCCCTTAATCTTCACCTATTGTTGGCACAGTCAGTTTATATTAGGGGCAAACTGACTTTTTGTGGCATCTATGGTCCTGAGCACCGCCTTTGACAAGGTCAACAGAGAAATGCTTTGGACGGTGCTTGGGTCCATGAAATGTCTCGTTGAGATACTGGCTGTGCTTAAGGCAGTGCACAGGGGTAATCAGGCATGTGTACATTATGGGATACAGGGCCAGAGCATACCCTTCTTTGCTGTAAATTTGGGGATCGGACAGGGTTCTGTATCAGCCCCTATCCTCTTTACTCTATACATCAATGGCCAATATAAGTACAGAGTGGATGCTAATACAAACTTTCCTAGAGTGGGCAATATGGCTTTTCCATTTTCTGGCATATGCCGATGATGCAGTTCTTATAGCCAGTACTCCTAAAGCACGCAAGAAGTTGATTACTGTGTATGCTGAATTCATAAATGGCCTTGAATGAAAGATAAAACCTGCCAAATCTTCCATTATAGCATGTAGGTGGGGGAGAAAGGAGAACAAATGTAAAAATGCATAGGAGTAATGGGGCTGTTATACCAAGGGTTTATGATTTTGACTAATTAGGAAAACGGTTATCTTCTGTGATGTCAGGTAAACCCACATAAATAAACAGGAAATTAAAACAAGTCAATCGCTGGCAGGAGTGTTCCAAGGTCAACTACTCCCTATGATAGTGATATGAGGTATGAGCAAAGGCATCAATTAGCTATGGTGCCTTGCTATGGGGATATGAGAATGTGTCAGAATTAGAGATAGTGGAGAATACATTCTACAAAAACTCCTGGGTCTTCCCTGTTTAACCCCTACTTGTGCAGTCCATGTGGAATTGGGTGCTAGCTTTTTGCAGCATTAGTGACGTCTGACCCCGCTGGCTTCAAATCTGGTCAAACCCTAGGGAGGGCCTGACTCAATATGACATCCAGGCTATTTTATCAAGAGAAGGCTGGAACAAGATTCCATGGCTATGCTATATCAGATCTAATGTTCATCGGAAAAAACGTCTTAGCTTTTTCCCCCCATGTAGCACACTGAGCATTGAAGATAACAATATTTATAAGAAAGCTTATGTATAATCAGTGTGCTGATAATTAATGCCAAAAGGATGCATGCAATTGTAAGTGGTGTGGACATGCAGCACCATATCACCCTGAGCCACAGACAATCAGACCGCTGATTAAACATTAATAGTCTCCCGTTCAGAGCCAATACTGTAAACTGGCAATGCTACCTGGATGATCCCAGCTGTCCATTGTGTAAGGATCTTTCATATGGTATTCTGTTTACCCTACATTTTTACTTATAAGGTAACAAACCATTCTTCCTGTTCTAAGGCAACAGAATTTTACAAATTGTAGCCCAGGCTCATACTATCTTCTCTTGGCTGATTCGCCTTGTGTAGCCTGGGCACCATTAACTTATCTTAAGATTGCAATGTAGTTGAGGAAACTATATATGGATATACTCTCATGATTTGTTTAGCTTTTTATGTTGTTGCACTATTTTAGTTCTGCATGATTTTATTTGTTTTTAATTCTTTATTTTGGATTTTTTATATAATGATTAGCTTATATTCTGTGGTGTTAATGGATTTTATATGAATAAACAATTAAAAAATTAAGAGCTAATCAGCCCCTCCAAGAGTTTGCAGTGTGAGAGAGTTTCTAATGCAGCCAATGTGATTGTACCTAACTGCAGGAGAATCCTTGCACTGCTGCATGTTGATCAAATTACATGTATAGAAATGAACATGCAATTGATTGCAGTCTAAGCAAACACATCAACCCATAGTGATCTCACCAGCTCAGATGATGGCATTGATTTGTTATCTGGTACATGCCAGACAAAAGTTGAGCAGTGTTATTTTCTGGTGGGTGTCGTTTGGAAATTGCCGTAGTTCTAATTATCCTTACTGAGAGCCACTGCCCGGTTACTGTCTTACATATGCTGTTGTTCAATCTATAGTGCAAGTAGTGTTTCCATACCCTGATCAACAATTCTCCTATCCTCCCACAGAACTCAGCCCATCACTATGATTCATGAGCTCTTTCAAAAGGCTCAGCCTCCCATTACGTTTCCTGGGCTCTTTTGCATGGCACTGATGTCTTCTAAGGATTTGCATTCTTTCATAGGGTGCATCCATCTATTAATGGTTTCATGCTCTTTCACAGTGCATAGCCACCCACCAAGGTTGCCAGTTTTTCATTCACAGGACACAGCCACAAAGTAATGTCCTCGGACTCTTTCACAGGTGTAGCCAACCGCTCATGTTGTCTGGCTCTGGGGGCAACCACAAGCTCTCATGCTCTTTCACAGAGTGCTTTGCAAAGTGTATCAGCTCTCCCACACACTGCTGCCACTCTAGTGGGTGGGGGTGTGATACCGTGAGGCCAGGCCCTCCCCATGGCCGTCTTATTCCTTTCCCAATGCATAACGAATTAAAATATGCAAGGGAGGTGGAGCTTCCAATTCCTCCACAGTTCTCCCCAGCTAATGTTGTCACTGTGATAATGGAAGTTGCTTCCTCCACAAACTATGATATATTTTGTGGGTTCATACCACAAAATGGGCACTGTTCGTGGTAAGCAACACACATATACTTGTTGTGGTAGCGCCAACAAGTGGGGCCTGCTGCCAGCCGCAGGTGCCACTTCCATTGATTCATCAGGCTGGATTGATGCAGTAGTTTGATCACGGTGTGACTGATGTCATATAGGTATTGCAACCTGGCCCTCTGATGTGCTAGAACCCCCCCCCCCCCCCCCCCCTCCTCCAAAAGAGTGGTGATTGCTTACTTGGACACTAGCAGCATGTGCCTGTGCCAACAGAACATGTGCTCCCCATGGCATTGCACCAGCCCCTCGACTTCCTTTCTGCATCGCCTTTTTTGACTGGTTTCAATTTTGTAACAGAAACAACATTGGAAAGGCAAAAGAGGAAAGGGCATTGTTTTGTTTTTTAATGTGGTGAAGCTAAAAGAACACACTACCTATAACACATGTAACAAACTTTAAGACAAAGGGGAATGGAAACTGCTGTGAAAACACAGAAATATAATAGAATTCCTCCAAACTCCTCAAAACTGCTTCAAAAGTCCAAGAAGTGTGAGCACCCCCAGTGCAACAACTTCTCCCACAGCCTAGCACAGCCCACAAACGAACAGGAAGAGAGCTGCACATTTTATAGGGCAACAAACAACCTTCCTTTGGGAGATTTCCGGTCTCTGATTGGCAGAACAAATTCAAACAATTTTGAAAAAAAAAACTCATTTTCTACACACACCTGATGAATAAAGCTTTCATGCGTAAATAGATTTGCTTCTCCAAACTGGAGAATGAATCATCGTGCAAGAACCAGAAGCCCATGGCGAGTTCGCCCTGAATTTGTTGGGGCCAAAAAAAAAAAATCCCGCCATCACTGTATGGATCATTCTTCACTAAAAGATGTGTTCACTACAGCAGGTCTGTTTTTGGTGAGTTCTCTCACATCCATTCAGATCTATTGCAAAGCCCCCATTCCTTTTCTATGGTCATTTACTTGAGCAATGGCAATACATCACACCAGCTATCCAGACTTTTCTTGTGTGAAGCAAATATGCTGCATAAATGTTGTCTTTGAAGGGAAGTCAAAATAAGCACTTTTCATCAGAGTACTGGAGGTGTATGTCCGGAAGCAGGTCCACGTTTCATGGCAGACGCTTCTGGAGATATGTCTAAACATTGTGTCTGATGTTGGATGTTCAATACTTCCTCCAACATATAGTACTGACTTGCTAAGGAAGATGCATTGCTTTTTAGTGACCACATGACTAGATTAGAACCAATGGGTTAATGATAAGCCACTGCAAATGCCATACATGTTATGGCTGGTTTAAAAATGCCTGCAAAACCATTCTATATAAAATGTAAGAATAGAATGGGCATTTTCAGCTAACAAGCCACATTTGCTACAGCACCACCATGTAACTATCCCTGGAAGTTCCCTTCCAGTACAGAGTTAGTGAACAATGCATTGTGGGTTTGCAAATTAGCTGAAAAGAAAAGCTTGAATATGCTGCAGTGAGGAATGCAGATCTACAATTTTAACAAAGTTCCCCAGGCTTGCTCCCAAATCATATCAACCAATACTTTTCTGGAATGATCATACAGAAATTATTTTTAATAGGCACCCAAAGCAAAGGTCAATAGTAGAACATTTTAGAATCTCCAAGCACAAGCTTGTTGTAGAATCCCTTATGGTTTTCAGACATTGCTGTTTAAAGAATCCCATTGAATTTTTGTTGTTGCTAATCAGGAAGTGAAATCTCTGTTCTGTTGTTTTCTTTTTCAAGTGTTTCAACCGGAATGTAGTATGCATCTGAATAATAACATTAATTGTAGAAGTAGGTCTTTTGAGTAGGATGCACATGTTTTTACCTGAATACAGCATCTACGGTTAGACCAGTAAACATAGCTGAAAGACACCAGTACATTACATCAAATAGACGCATAAGCCTGGATTGTAGTCACTCTTCTTTTAACAAATATTGAGTTAGGGGAGTGTCATTGAGTCACATTTGGAACTTCCTGCAATGTTTTCAGTTGTCCATCTCTCTTATATGCTTATGCCATAGGTTTGCTAGATTGTGAACTGTTCACATTCAAGCAAGGTACACGTGACACTGCTTTTGGTTCTCCAAACAGGCAGGCCTTCATTAAGGAAGCTATTATATGTAGAGGTTAGATACACACCTTTGGTTTCTAGGGGAAAGAACTGCAAACAATAGGGATTGTTCTAAAGCAAGTACTGTGTAGGAAGAAACAACAGAAAGTGAGGTTTTTCAGTAGGAGACTTGCAACATGTGGTAACTCAAATTATAACGTGTTTTTATCTATCTCTACAAGGTTCTTGTCTCACCCTGAAATGCCCTACCCTAAAAAGTAAATGTCTTCTAAAAGGATGGCCACCACAACATAGATTCCCAACAGGTCTCTGCTAGACCTCGACTTAACTCAGGATTCGAAACAAGTAGTTCCTATACCTTAGCTTTTTTAAGGATTCTCAACAGGTCTCTCCATGACGGTGGCTTTGTTCGGCATTCTGAAAGGGTCTCTCCTTGACCTCAGCTTTATTCAGGATTTGCAAAAGCACTCTACTAGACCTTGGTTTTGCTCAGGAGTCTCAACAGGTCTCTCCTAGACCCGAGGATTCTCAGGGTTCTCCAATGATGTAATGGCTATTTCTCTCAACCCATTAGGGTCCTTGTCAGGAAGGCAATATTATTTCAACTTTCTGCCATAAGTCTAGGTTTCCATTTACCTTGGTGTCGCTGGTGGATGATCTCAGGCTTCACCATCCTTGAGGGCATGGGAGGGCCTTTTCAAGCATGCTGATTAGCTTCTCTTCCAGGCTTCTTGGCGTGCACGGCTTCCCAACTCAATTCTTTCACTTTCTTATAAATTACAGGCTTGCTCCAGGCAGTATTCCTCATCTGGTTCCTTGTTTCAGAATTCTCCCCTTCTGGCAGCATAGCTTGAGCAGGCACATCTGCCTCTTCCAAGATTCTATCCTCTTCTGAGCTTTTCCAGTGCCGTTTATATTGCCTGCAGGGGGTGTTTTTTTTTTTTCTTCAAATCCTGCTCCCAATAGGCCAGGGGTCTGCAACCTATGGCTCTCCAGCTGTTTTGGACTACAACTCCTATCAGCTCTAGGCAGCATGGTCAATGGTGAGGGATCATGGGGTATTTAGGATTATTTAGCGTGTTTTTGAAGTGAAGCGCCACCACATGGGATCAATATATAGCGTGTTTTTGGAGTGCAGCACCACTGCATGAGATCAATGTATTGCTATAATGCGGTACAGCAAGCCATGTGTTGCCAGTGTAACATATGGATATGTAAATGAAGACTACTCAGTCAAAAACACATCATTTTTATCACAGTTAAAAACGCACCATTTTATTTCTCACCTGAAATGCCTCTGTTGCAGGAGATGCATTAGAGGATTAATGAACTAATATAATTAACAGCACTAACATGATTATAACTTATTAATATCATAATGTGTTCTCCAAGTGCAAAGTGAGGCAGGCTGAAACTCATTTTAAACGGACATTCCGATTTTTTTTTTTTTCCCTCTTTCTCTGTGCTTTCAGGAAACAAAACTCGAACAAGCAGGAAATTAGTGGATACAGTTTCTTACTGAAAAGTGAGCTATTGTTTGAAGAAGGAGGGTATGACATAGTGGATTCTTATTGGGCAGGCATCACATTAGGGGCTGTAACAGAGGTCTCTTGGTGCATCTCGGGGAGAAAGAAAGGCAGTGGACATTTTGCACAGCTTCGGTGAGGATTTGGCGGGAGTCGCTGTGAGGCTGCCTGATTGAGGGGTGTTGTTCCAGTGTACTGCTGACCTTCACAGGCTGGAGATTCCAGTCAATTGGCACCGGTTTGAGGACCAAAGGGTGCAGATTGGAACTGCATGTCCTCGCCGGGTGCTCTAAAAGGAAGCCCCGAGCCATTTAAAGAAAGCGACCTGTCCAGAGAGTTCGTGTGCTGAACAGCTACAATTTTGCTGGTAATTATCTTACACAAAGCGAGAATGCGGTCCGTGAATGAAAGCTATTTCAGTCAGGCAGTGTAGCGATAGCTGCATTCTAATGTTGCCATTCAGAAATGCAAGTCAACTGATGCACTGTTCTTTTTATTGTTGCAAATAATCTAATGAAATGCCATGTATTTTGCAATTGCTTCTCTTATGTTTATTCTAGAAAAGACTGCCTCGCAAAACTGGTAATGTATGATTTTTGAAATGAAACTGATGTAAATCACAATCTGTGTAAAGACTTCTGTTTGCTTCTGTTTTTCTCTGGTGCAGTTAGCACATATCGCCTGATAAAAGGGGAGGTTATTAGGTAATATTTGCCAAGCATCCCATGTGGAAAAAGTTATGTTATGAGTAATTATACATAGCTGTGTGCGTGGTTTCACTTAGTGTATATGTGTGTGTGACTTCTGAGTGGAACACAATCTGATAGTCTGCTGGACGCTCATGAGTCAGCAGAGAGAGAGGCCTCTGGAAATAGTTTCACTCATGTAAATAAATTAGTGATAAAACCACATGTTATTGTGAATACTTTATGGAAGCATAGCTCACTGGTGTAGATAAATCAGTGAATACAGCCATAAGTGGTACTCCATATGAAAATGTGGTGTTCTTGAATAATGTAGAAGCCTGAGGGCTCTAGAGATCACAAGAACAGTCTAAACAAAAGAAAGGGTTTTTTTTTTATGTTGGGGACACAAATAAAGCAAAGAAATTATGCTCATCACTATACCACAACAAAATGCATACCAACTAAATGTATCTGTGTACTGAAATAATGCATAGCCACGATACCACTATAATACCAAACCCAGTCTGAATGCAAGGAGTGATTATTGCTAAATTACTTTTATTCTTGGTGGTAAGAAGATACAGCTAGACCCCAAATCTACACAAATACCCTACAGGTTTGCAGTCCAAAACATCTGAAGAACCACTTGTTGGACATCCCTGCAATAGGCTATTCCTCATCTTAGCTTGAATTCTCAAGTCTGATTGGTTATTCCCTGGGAATTGTGTAATCCTCCTCCTTATTATTACAATTGGGACTTTCATATTTGGTAATTACTATATAGTCATAATCATTTCTAATTAGGGTCAGAGAGTTGTTTAATGTATGCACTTGCATGCATTGGCATCCAAGAATCTCTTTGTGTGGTGAAGAGTTCTGCAGTATTCTGCATCTTCTAACCTCTGCTCAAGCTCGTGTCAAACCAGGAGTGGTGCGGCATGAAAGCGCAATCCTTCTCTCGCTTGCTGTCACTCACGTAAACCTTGTGTATGACATCTCTATGCATCATGCACATCAACAATATGCAAAATGTATGCATTTCAGCCTGACATGGCTGTTGCTACAGTCCTCAGGTTTCAGGTGGGTCTTGCAAGTTTTTTGGCGGATGAAGTCCTGTAGGGTATTTTGTATAGATTTGGGGCCTAGTGGTATTTTCTTACCGCCAAAATTAAAATAATTCAGTAATAATCACTCTTTGCATTCAGATTAGATTTGGTATATAGTACTACAGTATACATACATTATTTCAGCACACAGATACATTTAGTGGTATACATTATGTGGGTATGCGTTATTGGTGGTATTTCTGGTGAGCATAATTCCTTTGTTTTATATGTGGCCCCAATATCCAGAACCCCTTATTTTTGCTTAGTTTGTTTGTCTGATCACTAGAGAGGCCTCAGGCTTACATTTCAGGAACACCACATTTTCAATTGGAGTGCCACCATGGGCTGTCCTCACTGTCTTATCTACGACAGTAAGCTAACATGTGGTATTCATCACCAACTTATCTACATCGGTGAACTATGTCCAGGGCCTCTCTTTCTGCTGACTCATGTACCTCCAGCAGCAGTCTATTTCATTATGTTATTATTATGTTCCGTTCAGAAAACATACACTTATATACTGAATGGAATCATGCACACAGCTACCGCTAAGTCTTATTTTTAGCTAGCTTAAAAATGACAATTGCACTGTCTAAACATCTCCCCATATTATCAGTACTGTAATGGTAGATGCACAAATAAAAGAGAAAAATAAAACACACTATCCGCCTGCTTTCAGATATTTTTTGTGTATTATAAAAAATTGCATTTCAACACGATCTTACTCTTTTTACAGAAATAAATGGAAATTGCACAGTAATAACCTTATCTGTAACAAAATGAGAAGAGAGCTGCGAGAACATATTCAATCCGCAACATTAAACATGTTGATAAAACATTGGAGTTCCCTCTTCCACGCTGGCTGAATAGTTTCGCACACATACACACTGCCCCCACACTCTTTAATATAATTACCAGGCCTGTCCAGCATGTGAAATTCGTCGGCTGGTCGCCTTCTGGAAGTGGTTCGATGAATTCTTCTTAAATCACCCCAGCAAGGACGATCATCTGCCGTCGCTCAAACCGGGGCTTATTGACTGGAATTCCCAGTCTCTGCAGCAGTGCACTGGGATCTACTTTTTCAATCAGGAAAATCCCCAGCCACCAACCAGGTCTTTCTCCCAGCTGTGTAAAATGTCTTCTCCTCTCTTCTTCTCAGAGATTCATTAGCAAAGCTCTGTTGCAGCCTGCCAAATGAGTTCAACCAATTAAATTCTATCATGTCCTTCCCTCCTTCTCTTTAACAATGGCTTGGCTTATACAATTGCAACTGTAACCAAACTGATTTCCTGCTTATTCGAGTCTTTGCTTCCTGCAAATATTGTGGACAGAGCGCAGATAGAAGCAAAGAAAAAAAAAATCTGGATGCGCGTTTAAAATGACTTTCAGAGCCTGTCATTTTCCATCTCATTTTGCACTGGAGAACACATTATATTATTAATGAGTTAGAATCATTAGTATTGTTAATGAGGTTAGTTCATTAATCCTAAAATGTGTCTCCTGCAACAGAGGAATTTCAGGTGAGAAAAAAATATATGCTTTTAACTGTGAAAAACAAATATTTGCATTTTAGATGTAGAAATCGTTTTTGACTGAATAGCCTGTTTTCATTTACATGTCCATGTCACACTGGTAACACATGCCTTGCTGTACCGCATTATAGCAATGCACCAAACCCATGCAGTGGTGCTGCATGAAAAAAATGCTAAATACTCTTGCAGTCCTGTGCATCAATATCCCGCATTGTCATACCAGATGTTGTCTTACTATACCTCTGCACGGAAAGGGAGCTGGCTGGTACCCCTCCTCAACAACCCTCTGGGATGACCATTGGTTAGTGACTGGATTAACCCCGTCCCCAGTGGTTCACTACTCCCACATATAAGGTTGGAATGTTCGGCCAACTCACCACAGCTCATAAAGACCTGTATATAAGACTCACAGTAATGACCTCTTGTTTTGTGCTCAATACTTTTAAAGCATCATTTCTCGATTGCACATATTTTGATTTCTGGGCCTACAATGAAAGAAAATTCAATTTAAAATCTGGTGGCACACAAACTGAACATTTAACTGAGTATTTGTATCAAGTTATTATATTTGTGAAAAAGCAGGCCACTTTCAGGAGAAATGAATCACAACTATGAATGTATTAGTCAGGATATAGGACACACATGGGCAGATTGAGGAGCACAATTTCAATGTTTGATGCAAAGTATTGTAATAATTCACAAAAGGTGGCGATTGCAGTTTTTGCTTCATTGAAAGGCATAACAACAAAAAGGTGTCTGATTTGAAACTCGACCAACAAAATAGAGATTAGAATACAATACGTACATGTGTCCAAAGAGGTGATGGGTAGTGTGATGAGAGGAAGCCTCACACTTTTAGAAAAGTACTATGGGATTCGTGTTGCCCAAAATCATAATTTGACGGCTGAGAGCCATTACCTTCACACTGTAGAGAAAGCAGCTCCCCGCAGCCACATTTCTGTAATTTGCACTGTGTGATGCAAGTACAAAGGGCAATAGGTGGTGTACAAACATGTATGCTGCCTTTGACTGGCATGCTGGCATGGCAGGCAGTGTTTACATTTGTTTGTGAGTGGCGTTTGCCATGCTCTCAAGGCATGCGGTGATTACAAAATAAAAGAAGCCCTCCCTGACGTGTGCATGGTAAGCAGTGTTGCCAATTGAAAGTAAACCCTCACTGACATGCCAGCATGTCAGTGAGTTTTTAATTGCCATTGTACACTCTATCGTGGCAGGGAACATTTACAATAGCTCTGTATGGGGTATGCCTGCTTATTTCTGGTGCATAATGTAGGTAAACGCCATAGGGAACACCAGCATTTGCGCCGGGATGAAAATCCTTATTGGTGCAGATGCTGGAGCATTTGTATGGCAGAGAGGAAGGGAGCGGCAGAAATGCAAGTTGTGTTCCACCCCCCCCCCCTCTGCCATAACAATAACTGAAAATGAGCCGTGTTGTGATTGCAAGGTGATAAAGCTTTACTCAAGGCACATACGCCTTGCAATAACGTTACGGCTCAATGGAAAATGAGCCCCAATGAGCGTCTACCTTGAGCGATAAAACGCTGCTTGCAAGTAGACATGTATTCTAAATTAAGATTTTTAAATGGGTATCCAGGCATTGTTTCAAAAAAATAGTTTTGAATGCCAAAATTTCAAAAAAATGCATTTTTTTGTAGGGAAACATTTTTTTACTAAAATGGGTGTTAATGGGTAAACAAACAGGAGTTGCGGGGGGACCACCCCATTGAAAATGTATTTTAAAAAAATGCATTTTTTCAATGCATTTTATTTCGAAACTTTGCCATTTGAAACTTTGGCATTCGAAACAATCACTAGGAACCTTTTTAAATGATACATTAAAAATGCACTGGTCTTGAAAGTTTTGCAAACACTATCATAACTGCAAAATAAAATATGATGTGGGTTGTACCCTAGTATACAGAGGTCCAAAAGCTTAAAATTAGAAACATAATCTAAAGAGTAAGTGTGAATGCAGTTGCTGCTATCTATGTCATTTTCAAAATGCATCTCCATGTAATTCTGGTGCAAGCACAAGGATTTGAAACACACATTTGTGTGGCTGATTTGAGGAAATTGTGGAAAATTACTTTTTCTTTTATAATAATTTATTGAGAGGCTTTAATCATCTGATGAGCGCAGCCCCACTATTTTAGGAATGTATTCAAAAGATGTTGTGTATTTATGAGATATGTAATATAACATGTATACATGCTGTATTGGATGCTGTGAGGGGTCAGCAATGTTAGGCGGACAACCGTATGCTGATTGTCCAAAAAATCCCATTTATAAGTGTAGTAAAACTGCCTCACTATCCCTATTCTGCTGAGGATTTCCCTGCCTATCCAAACCTAAACACTTTAACTCAGGAAGTCTGGCCCTCACACTAAACAACAAATATACAAACAAAATGTGTGGCAATTGAAGCAACATAAACAAAATACACAGTTTCTTGATGACCTCCAATAACCTGGGTGTGTTCCCTTCCCCAGGATTCAAAGTAAATTATACTGCAATGTTCAATCAAAGAAATAGATAAAGAAATCCTTGTAAGACAGTCCAAAATCAGTTCTCGAGGTTTCAATGTCAAAATAAAGTTTTGTTACCCAAAGTTCCAACAATAGCACATCTTTTCTCCTTGATGAAAAAGGAAATACAACTTCTACCATTGTCAGTTAAACACAGTTTTTTGTTAAAAATTATTTCATAGGATTTGTATTCACAATAGGTATTTGTCAGGATGACTTCTCAGTGCTGCTGCGTCTGTTTTAACAACTTCACTTGTACTCCAGTTTACCACGTGAACAGTGTCCTTTGTCTCAAAGTACTCCACTTCATTTAGGATACTAAAATGTTGCATCTACTGATAACTAGATATACCACCACATTGTCAGTGCTTTGGACTACTACCACAGCTTCGGTACTTTGGTCTAAAACCACAGCTTCAGTAATTTGGACTTCTACCACAACCTCAGTAATTTGTGATTCAAGACAAGCTTTGATAAGATTCACTTTAAAGTACTTCTACATCTTTAAGTTGGCAATACACTCTTTCTGTGAATATCTCTCTTCAAAAGGGGCAGCCTATTTGCCTTTTATGTCTGTGTACCGCAATAACAACTTAGGTTTGCCTTTATGACCCACTTCTCTCTCTCTCTCTCTCTCTCTCTCTCTCTCTCTCTCTCTCTCTCTCTCTCTCTCTCTCTCTCTCTCTCTCTGTCTCTCACAGTATTTGGCAATATAGGTTGTGTCAACCTCAAATAATTTTTACAAACAGTAAGGTCCCCTTCCCCAACTTTGCCTACACTTATCTGCCAATTTTTAGCACATGTAATCTCCCAGAACCCTTGTTGTCACTCTCTTGGCTTCAGTTAATGCTTGCACACTTGTATCTTAGGCAATGTTGAACTGTTATTGGGTTCTCAGTAATAGTTAGATTGTTTTTTGGCTCTGAGAAAGGCTGATTTCAATCTTAGTATGAAGAGACTCTTGGCTTGGCCAATGCATGCTCTTCTCTTCAATTGCAGACACACTGTTTAACTACTTAACTTTAGTTATAATGAATGAATATCTGCCTAAAATAAAGGATAGAGTTCAGTCTTTATTTGGAAAGCAAAATTAGGCATACACAGCCAATCCTTTATTTATTTTTGACAAGTTGAAGATTTAACAATGGTTTTAGCAACGTTAAATGTTGAGCAATGGTCTGTGCAACTTTTACTCTTCCTAATAGGAGATACGCAACCACTTGTTCATAAGGTTTATAGGGCCTCATTACAACTCAGGTGTTAAGGGTTAACGCTGGCGTTAACCCTTAACGCCTGATTCCGATTTTAACGGCTGCTTTTAGCAGCCGTTAAAATCCATGGCGCTAAACAGCCTTGGTGCTAATTACGCCACCGTAATTTACGGTGGCGTAATTAGCGCCTTCCCCACTCCCATTATGCCCTATGGGGCAAAAATGGGATTGGGGAAGGGTAAAATGGGAAATGGGGATTTACCGCCCCACTCACCTTGGAATGGGGTGGTAAATCCGCCATCCACCATGGTGTAAACGTAGTTTACACCATGGTGGTAAAGTTGGCATACTTACCGCCTGGGTCGTAATGACCCCCATAGTCTTTTGAGGGTTTAACAATGGTATTTTGCAGAGTTTGGTCTTCATGCCATCAACTGAGTGCTACTTTTTCATTGTTCCCTTATTAATGCTTCAACGAACAGCTTCAACTCACTTTTAACTATACGTGAGTGAATAGGAAACTGGATACTGTGACCGGCAGTGCTCGCACAAGGAATTGGAACACCAGGTTTCACTCACCGGCTTCTGTAGTCCATGTTCTCTGGGTTGCACAACTTCGACTGCTTCTGGCTTAACAGTGACCCATACCCTTCCTCGTTGAACATGTCCCCAGTCTGGCCACTTGTTTAAGGAGCCCTCTAGCTCCTACGACCTACAGCTTGACAACAAACATACCCTCAGCTCGGTCTCCAAAACGTTCTGTGCATGGCACCCACAGCAATCAGGCTCACATGGGGAAAGACAGCCTTTCTGCATGCTTTCCACAGTGCAGCCTCTGTACTTCAGAGTTTGTGGGAACAGAACCCTCTCAGAGCAAGCAGGTGAAATCAGCTGTAGCCATGCTCGGGCATCCCTCTGGTTCTCCCACTTCTGCTTGGTTTGCCAGCTCTCTGCCTTCTTCGCTGTGCTTCTGCTACTACAGCTCACACTCCAGTCACAGTTCCACCTGCTTCTGATTTCCTGCACCTGAGGGGGCCTTTTATGCCCTGGTTCCTTCAGGTGTGGCCTGTTAGGCTTAATTGCCTGACTAATGCTACAACATACCTCTTCAGCCCTCTTCCTCATCCCAGTACATATGGTTTTATGGGACTCGTAGTCCCTGACAACAAAGTTAGTTCTTTTTACTGCTGCTGTTTGGCAAAATGCCATTGACAGTGTGGGATCATGGGAAAAGTTAAACCAGGGGATTTTCCAAGTTTTCCTAGCCTGTCCCCCCCATGTGATCCTCCTGCAATACAGCGCCCCTGGGGTCAGGATCAGGAAGCGTCTACCTTTCTCTGGTTGATAGCTCAGGGGCAACGTGCTTGCCTTGGAAGCAAGACGACACAAAGCACCACAGGTTTGATCCCCGGATCGGTGCTTAGAAACCTCTGGGTATTAAGCGCCTTATAAATAACCTATCATATCATCATATCATATTATGAGAAGGGTCACAGACCAGGTTTCTGGGAGGAATCATCACTATTCATCACAGTGCACACAGTGGTTTACATAACATATTGTTCTAAATCTTTTAATGTATTTGTTGCACCTATGGTGAAAGCTGAATAAAGTAATAACAAGTTGCCAGAGGTCTGCCTACTAATCCTATTTTTTTCTTTAATGGCCCTTCTTCAATGGAGGCAGAAAAGTGAGGCATAATGCTTTTAGCATCCATTTAACACGTTGCCCCATTTTGGAGCAAGGACGAGCCAGAGGAGGGACATGGAAAGAAGGGAACATTTCTGCTGTGCTTACCTCCTCCATCTCCTCAGTGAGTCACACAAAGAAAATATGGGTTCCTCTGGAATCCTGCCTGCAAAGCATATTTGCTGGTAGCGTTTACTTTGTCACAAAACGGAGAGGAAAATGCAATAGTCAAAGCAGGTTTGCTTTCTATTAGTCTTTCCTTCTGTCCTCTGCCACGTGTGTGTGTACAATTGCTAGCAGAGACACAAAGTGTTGACGTTTGTGTTCCCCTGCATGCAATTCATGTTCAATAGAAAATGTGGCTGAATATGTTTTCACAAGTACACAAATGCTGTTGTATCTAATTTGAACACATATTAAATTGTTTTAATCTTTTGTAGATACATAAGAAGAGATTTACATGTTTTCCCTAACAATACTAAAATCAATAATAAATAACCACACTTTGAAAACAAGACTTAGGGGGATCGCAAGGCCACCATGGGGATCTAGCCCTAGTTAAGATCTAAGGGTGAACCTCAATTCCTTTGTAAAGTAGCACTCTATTACTTGCGTTTGAATAGATTAATCAGACCATGAGTACACATATTAATGTGGTATGAACTATTTAAGAGCACTTATAAATCAAACCCCTGCTAGGCAGCACCTAGAAGAGTGATGGAAGAAAAATGTCAAGGAGATATTGTTGGACATTCTGGCACCGCAACAGTAGTACCGGGTGCTGTAAAGGTCCCAAATGCATCTCGAAGCTAGGTCTGCACACAATAAATATAATAATAATATATAATAATTATACATTTCTGGTCACCCAGATGTTAAACAAGAAACATATCTACACATTGGAACTAAACCTATATAGCACTAAAAACCTTTTTGAATGTTCAGTTTTGCTTGTAATTGCGTTCCATTTTGTGGGCCTCTGTGAGGTCTCATGTACTTTATCACAAACATCTATCTGTCAAACAGGAATGTAATGCTATTAACACTCGGGGCAGTTGTCTTGGATGCTAATAGTACTAGTTAAAGAAAATGGACTCCACAGGTATGCAGATGGCCAATTTCCTTTCTCTAGTTCTCTTGTACCATATTTCTTTTACAACAAATGGCCAAATGTAGAATGGTAAATGGAAAATTGGGATTGTCCTAATTCTATTTTCATTTGGGACAGCCTACAGTAGTGAAGGAGATCCAGAGTTGGACAAAGAGATATACATGTAAGTGGGGCAACAAGGATGTGCTGGGAGATGAAATGGTGCAAATGATGCAGTCAGAAAGGGGTGGGGAACCGTGGGTGAGATTAGAAAGCAAGGTTATAGCAATGGCTCAAAACATGGCATCGCAGGGAAGTGGTGCATAGGTGCAGAAGGATAGGAATGCAGTTTTTTACCTTCAATTCACTGCCTTAAACCAAGGCTCCTGATTGGATGCTGCTGCATTCCAGAAGCGTAGCCAAAATTGTGTAACAAGTGGGGCCTGAAGCTAATGTAGTAGGGACCACCCTAAAGGAAGCCTGCAGAGAGAAGTGGGGTGTTCTGCCTCAGGCAGAATGCACACAGCAACCAAGAGCAGCAAGGGCGTGCAAACCAAAAAAGGATGGTGTGGAGGGGTTCTACCCTGAGACATATTTTTAAATGATGGATTAACATGTTGCATTTTACAGTATACTTTTTGTGATAAATTAGGTAAAAGCCACAGAGTTTACTATCTTCTTTTTAGGTTAAAGCATGAAAACAAATCAATTATGTGCCAAGTCACCAACACTGTACAAGAGTTTTTCCAACACATTTTGATAATGCCTTTTTCCACTATGTGCGAGTATATTGTAAGTGTAAAACACATGTTCATACTGATTGAGCCCACAAATGTCCATTCTGGTGCAGCTATATATGCCAAAATGCCCATATAAGAAAATACTCATGTTTGCTTTGTCCATTATGCATGCAATTATACAATAAAACATATGTTCATGCTGGCAGATACACACACAAAGACTGACAGTGTAGGAGTAGGGGCTCTGAATTTCAACGGTGAGACTCTACATTTCAACAGTTAGGTTCATCATTTTGGCATGCACATGTTAGCATGGGTTTGATCTACAATAGGGGCCCAGTGGGTGAAACTCATTTCTGGACTCAAGAGTGTGAGTCTCAGACAGAATTAAATAGATGCCAATGCACAGGGCACATGCTTGAAATGTGCACTGTGCTTTAGGATGATATTTAAATGGAGTGAGCTGCAATGAACTTAACACTAATATAAATTAACATACTAATGTAACCCAACCCAAGGTAACATGTAACTGAATCCCTTAATAACATTTAGTACAAATTAGTCCATGATGAAATAAGCTGAATGCAGATTGGGAATATGCATGATGCTCTGTAAATGGGACATTAAACATGCAGGCTGAATCTGCGCTAAGACACTAAAACAAGTGAAGATCTGTTCTACTGAAAACAGGGCATTGTATTAGTGCAGAAAGCTCAAGGAGAGATGTATAATTTGCTCTCCAGCAATGGGATCACGTGCCATTTCAGTGGAATGATTTGCACAGGGGAAGGTGCTTCCCTTGAATGACAAGGGGATTTGATAAAAAGGGTTGCGAGAGGGAGTAGCATTCATTCATCTCTGAGCACTGGGAGACAAAGTAACCGAGGACTGGCTAGAGACAGAATTCAGTGATGGCAGGCTGTCTGATGCTGAAGCGGTCCTTATCTGAGTGACCCATGGTGAGGCAGGTGGAAAGATTCGGGAAGATCTCCATGCCAAACTGAATCAGATATACTGGCAACATATCTAGGTAAATATGTAGTTAAGTGAGGGGCTGCTATAGTGAATGAGATCAGGTAGTCGAGATTAAGTAGGTCACTTCATTTTAGGTGCTGTCTATTTTTAACATGCATGTAATCCTGCATTTATGTTTTGCAAAGTCTCACTGTGTTTTTAAAGTGTATTTCTCTTGCCAAGTTCCATGATGCCAAGGACAGTTGGCAAGACTTGGTGCTGATAAAGCACTAAAAGCTATTGCACTGTGAAATACAATGTTGGCAGCATAAGTATCATTCTGTGTTAATTGCCCATTTCTATTTTATGATAAAAACAGATTCTAAAGTAACTTTTAGTTTCTTTATATTTATTTCACATTTAGTCCCTTTTATTTGATATGCACAAAGAGACAGGTGCACAGTAAGAAATATTTCAAAGTAAAGTAGCTGCTTGCTGCGTGCTGTTCATTTAGAGAGATTGAATGAATGTGCAGTATTTAAATTGCATGCTTTACAAGTGTGAAACTCAGCCAAAATCGTGTAGTGTGGTATTGTACATGAGGTACCACAGAAAGGCATGAGCCATCCATCCAGCATGTATCAAGTCCAGTATTTTGTTTGTTGTTTGTGACCCTGGTAAAAACAATGATTAGGCAATATTCTGAAATTAGTCTTGTAACTAAAAAAATAGCCCATTGAGTTACCACAATATATTACCAAGGATTATAAATGCCACCAAATACCACCATTAAAAAAATAGCACAAAGTAGTAGATATAACCCAAAACTATATTCAACATATTTGGTGTATCGGCCATTGGGAAACTCTTTAAAACAGTGAATGGGTGTGGCCTTGCAATCTAAAGCATAACCATATTGTGAACTCATTAATTGAATTGGTGTTGTGAGGTAGTGCAGTACTCTGTGCTCATTTGACTCACACAATAGTATCAGCATGTCCCAAATCCAGGCTGAGTTTTCTGAATTGGCAAACTATCTTGAGTCAAAACTTTTTACCCATGCAGTTTGGTCCTCAGAAAATGCGACAATATGGAAAGACAGAATTACCACAGAGGTAGAATGGGAGGCATTTGAAAACATGTTTGATGAAGGAAGCATTGCATAGGCTATTCCAAGCACCAGAACACAAGGAGAAAACAAATTGCCTCATCAGATTGTGTGCAAAATTGTGGTTACTGCTACACAGGTCCATAAAGATGCAAATGAATGACAGTGAAGTTATTAGCAAGTTACAATGCAGTTTGGACATTTAATGTGATCAGATGCAGCGGTTAAAAGCAGAATTAAAACAGAGGGAACTAGACACAGAATTACTAGCTACATGCAGCAATATGGCTACTCAATTGACTCAGAGAGAGAAACAATTTAATGAGAGTGAGCAAGAATGAACCCACTTAAAAGCATTGTTGGATGAAATAAGACAAGACAAAGATGTTGCTATTTCCGAGAAAAAAAAAACCCTTAGAGAAGATAACAGAGAGAAAGACAGAGAATTCCATGCTATGGAACAGGAGATCAAGTGCTTAATCAGACACAAATCAATGAATTGCAAGCAATCATCAATAATGTCAGGGATCAGAATCCTGATCTCTGTCATGAGGCAGATCAACTTAATGGACAGTGGAAGAACTTAGAACAGCAAATATGCAGTCTCAAGTCTCAGGAAAGGCATCAAGGCAATGCATTCAATGTAACTGAACTCAATCACAGGCCTGGCCAAGGAAACAATGTACGAACAGCTGTTCCTGTGGCCAGACCTGGTTATGTACGAATGGTGGGGTATGGATCACCAGCAAATATTCACAATCCTTCCAGCTCACAAGAGCACAGAAATTACCGACAGAATGATACAAACCAGAATGCACCATGTAATCCTATCAAAATTATGAATCAATCAAGACGTTGATTAAACGATTCAAAAAGGGAGGCAATTGTTGCATGGAAGTCCATTTAAAAACTGTTCATGATATATTTGAAGCCCTCTAGATACCTAGGGAAGAATATAGACAGTGTGTTCACCTAACCCTAGATTCAGCAGCTGCTAGTGTCATTTGTGGTCTCTGTTGTCATGGGCGGACTTTAAGAAAGAGGTTAGACATCAATTCTCACCTTATCAGTCTATAGAGGATGCCAAAAAAGCTGCTTATACTATGATGGCAAAGCCAGATGTGTCCCCTCACCAATACCTTCAAAATTTGAAGAGAGCATTTTCACGCTTTGATGTGGCCTTTAACCCTAACTCTGTAGAATTTAAGACTGCATACTTTAATGGACTCCAAACAGAAATTGTATACCAGTTAATTTGTGAATTTGACCAATAGAATGGATAATAGAACAGGGGACAAAACTATATGAAACTTTATGAAGTGATATTTGGTCAGAGAGAGGAAGGGCCTAAGAATAAGTCGACAAAACCAAAGTCTAAACAATGTGCGCCAGCGATTCTGGTCAATCTGTAAAGATGCAACTTGAATCAGCCAAAACTCATGCAAGAAACAACATGACACCTAGCCAAAGGACCATACCTCCACAGAGGACATCACCCCAGACTCCTATGTTCCAATCCATTGATCCCAGCAATAGGAATTCTTACATTAGCCCTAGATATTTGGGTATTTCTCCCAGAGTGGGATTTCACCACGATATGTCAGGTCTAAATAACAATCAAAACCAAATGTACAATGGCCCATAACAGACACAAGGGGCTCAGAGCAGATTTGACCCTAATAGAATGGTCTATGGCCAGCAGGAAAGACGAAGATATATGGATTGATTCATTGAAAATGGAAACCAGCATTGAGGAAAATTCCCACCAAATGCAAGACAAAATATGAATTATGTCCCTCCCCAATATAATCATCTAGATAGAATTGTGGAGATTAGCATGTGTCACATCTAGATAGAATTGTGGAGATTACCATGCATCACATCTAGTTATAATTTTAGGAGATTAGCATGCATCACATTAGATAGAACTGTGGAGGTTAGCATGTATCACATCTAGATAAAACTGTGAAGATAATCTTACATCACATCTAGAAAGAATTGTGAAGATTAGCATGCATCACATCTAGATAGATTTGTGAGAATTAGCATGCATCACATCTAGATTGAATTGGGAATTTTAACATGTGCCCCATCTAGATAGTGATGCCATTAACTAACCCTATCAAAAATCTCACCCGACTACATACACCTCTCATACTCAAACCAAACGCAACCATACTTCTAAGCAGAACAAACCGCCCACATTTCCCTACGCCGCAAAAACAAAACAAACCACACATAGTCTTGCACAACAGCACATGACGACAACCAATCAAAAAGTACACGTAAACTCAGCGAACAGTGTTAACCAAACTGATGCTGCCGACAGCACATCACTGCACTCTTGTTCTTCTTCCGCGGAGTCCTACTAACCCATCCCTCCCTCTTTCCCTTTCAGATCTGCCAAAGCACCAGGGGACCACTTGGTGCGCAGTATAAATATCCTTTAACATTAACATTCATGATTTGCCTGCTCATCCTTGCTGGCCTCCGGCTGCATGGTGTGAGCAGCCGCTTCCACATACTCATCTGAAGCCCACTTGTGCCATTCTGAGTGTGTGCCATTTCTTTTGTGCAACCTTTCCAATGTGGTCTCTTTTGGGGGCAGCACAGGGAACACAATATGAAAACCCAACACAATACATTCAGTTCTTAGCAATTGCATGTATGAGTTCTTGAAGGAAGCAACAGTCCATATGGTTCTTTGTTTCATTGCATAGGACTCTCTAAAGGTGCTTTGCTCTATATTTGAAAGACTTCTTTTAAGTTTGAATTCAGCAAGTCAAATTTGGGAGGCATGCAGGTGCTTGATAAAGTGATGTCTCTTTTCAAATTAGTATGATGTAAACACCATACATCATATCAAACTTGGGGGATTAAAAACCACATAAAAAATAACTGTACTTCTTTTCAAAAGGAAAGGAAAACTATTTGATATAAAGTTCATTCAAATAATACTTTGGCCACACTGACACATCTGTTAAACATGCGATTTGAAGCAATAAGTATGAGAGAACATTTTCAAAACAAGACAACCTATGGAGAAGATACCGTATTGCACAAGACAGACGTATTAGACTAGTGTATAATTGTCATTCATTCCCAAAATATGACTTTTGCACTTGAAAATGAGCCACTGTTCCAAAGTGAAACGCTGTTTTTCAACATGCTGATATGTAACCATTGTTGTTAAACTAGTTCATGTACTGTCATCATCTGTGTGTCCCCGAGACAGGAAATGCTAGACCACTGGTGCATTGATGTTTTTTGTTTTTGGTTCAGCCATTATGTCTTGAGGACACACAGAAAATGACATTACATAGACAATTTTAATAACATTGGCTATGGATCGCATTCTGAGAAATGGCGTTTTGCTTTGGCAGTGCTAATTTAGTGGCAAATTGATATTGAGTGTCCCCTCAAATGAGTGGCTAATTTTCAAGACCAAAGCCATATTTTGGGACTGAATGAAAATTGCACACACGTACCCCTTGTCTAAATGTCTTATGCAATAAGATTTCTTCTCAAATTGTGTCTTGCTTTGAACCCTTTCCCTCATAATTAGTGTTCTAATTTCTTGTTTAATTGATTTGTTAGTTTGGGCAACAAATTATTTGAATTTCAATTATTTTGGCAAATCATTTTGCATTCATTTTGAAAACAAGTACAAATGGTTTTGTATTGTTTATTTGTATTTCATTCCCCAAGTTTGATACAAATTGTGATATTTACTTCATACCCATTTGTTATGTTGTCAGACATACATTTCCACACTTTTACTTTCCGAGTTAAAGGGGTTTCTTTACTGATCATTTTCTGTTTGCCCATGTTGCCTGGTTCCTCATAATTTTGTTTTTTGTGCGAGGAGTTGAAGTATGGGGCAACACATTAGAGGATTATATTACAAAATTACTTAATTTAGTTATTATGATTCATATATAATATTAGTATATAAGGGGATATGAGCGGCGCAGAATTAGGCGAGTCCTTCAGCTACTCCAACTGCCAGCTCCACTGTCCTCTCCATTCTATCCCTGCATTCCTCTTCTAGATTTCTTGCTACATCATCACCAGATGTAGTATAAAATACTACCCATCCCTCTTCTTCCACAAGATCTTCCTTATTCACTAAAGTACATCAAGTGACTTGGTCTCCGATAATTTCTTCCAAACCTTGATCTTGAAGATTGTACTGCAACTGGTAGATGTGTTGGATTTGATGGTACGGATAAACTATGACTCATCATATTCTTATCTATATCCACTCCTTCCACATTTTTAACATAACCACCACTTGACATCACCATTACTTGACCTTTGTTCCACACTGTCCCATCATTCGTTCTCACAGCATGCTTGAAGACTTCAATTACTTTAATTGGATTTGACCACTTGCTTTCTTTCATCCTCAATACCTCTGGTAATTTAATCATCACATAACATCCTATATAGGGCACCTTATTGACCCTGAAACACCTATTATCATTCCATTCCTTGTTATTACTTTGCCTCTTCCTGATCTTAGCTTCAACATCACTAGTCGACACTTCCATACCTAGCACATCACTCATCCACCCTGGAAATAACTTGGTGGTTGCTTTCCTTCCTCTATTCAACTCAAAGTGTGACACTCCTGTCGTGCTTTGTGGGTTAAACCTACGTGCTATGACAGTCATTCTAACCACTTCCTTCCAATTCTTTCCATTCGACCACGCCCACCTAATCGCATCCTTGAGTATCCTGTTAAATCTTTCCACAACGCCTTTCATCTGGGGCTGATAAATAGCACTTGTGGTGTGAGTAATGGACTTCCCTTTTAAATAATCTTCCATTTCCTTGGATTTAAATTGAGAACCATTATCGGACAACATTACTTAAGGATAACCTTCACGACCACATACTTCTTCTAGATAATCAATAATACTCTTGGTCGTAACACTTGACAACATCTTGACTTCCACCCACCTAGTCAGCATATCAATCACTACAACACAAAATGTCTGATACCCATCACTCCACACCGGACCTACAATATCTATACCCGCTTTCTTCCATGGTCTATCCGGTATATCAGGCATTACCATAGGATATTATTCACCCACACAACTTTTGTCAGACTTGTTGCAAAGGATACAATTCCTAACGCTCCTTTCGATTTGTGCATCACAGCCCGGCCACCAGTATGTATGTCTTATTCTGTTCTTCGTTTTGGAGATTCATTGATGTCCTTCATGTCCTAATTCTATTATCTTCTCACTGATTCCCTCAGGTGGAATCAATCTGTCTCCCCTCAGCAGATATTCATTCTGGCAACTTAGTTCATCCCTATAATCCAAAACCCTTCAACTTCAGCTTCTTGAACTAACTTTACTCATTGGAACAGTTCTCCTGTTCATATTTTTCATCACAAACTTAATTTTTGCATCTTTGCTCATTTCTTCTAACCATTCCTCTTTGGAAATGGCGGCAGAGCAATGACTTTTTCCTTTCTAAGCTGTAGTTTGTGCCGCACACTACAGTAGCACAATGCTCAAAAGACTTTAACTACCTTTTCCAAGGTCGATTTGGTTCACCAACTTCTGGTAAAAACATGGCTGGTGGCGAAACACTATGCATAGACATTTTTCTAGTATGGAGGTGGTCTCCTGCTCCACTCCAATCAATGGCTCTGGTTTCTATACACTCCTCAATTCTTCGCTATATTTGATGTTTTTAGTTCTGTTTATTTTGTAATGTACGTTGTGTTTATATACTGTGACGAGGAAGAGTGGATCGGGTAATCCTTATTTTTTGTGTCCTATCCTTACTTCTGTGTGTGTGGGCATGTGATTCTGATTTAGAATGTGGGGGTGAATATATTAACTTATCAGTAGATCGCTGCGTAGTGTAACGTAACGTTACAATGTTTTCAGCGTGTAAGATTAACACGTGTCAATTCCCAGTATAGCTGTTGACATGGCAACACTTGATGTTTACAAAATGGCTGCATGCATTTGATGTACGTGATGTCATTCAAAGGTTCTTTGCTCTAATTCGGCTTGCGCCGGACTTTCGTATAATGCGGCCGTGTAGCTCACAAACTGTATATCTGCTTCCTTTTATATTAATTTTCTGTACCTCTCTTATTATGTCGCCGTCTCCTCGCTGGGTGCGTAGTCACACTGTGTTTCTCTTCCTTTCTTCCAATGTTGCCCCGCTTCATTAGATCCTTGGCCTGATAGCATACACGGACAGACCAAAGATCATTGTTGCCATGTGAAGTATGGGGCAATACATTAGAGGATTATATAACAAAATTACTTTATTTAGTTATTATGATTCATATATAATGTTAGTATATAAGGGGATATGAACGGAGCGGCCTTAGGCGAGTCCTTCTGCTACTCCAACCGCCAGCTCCACTGTCCTCTCCATTCCATCCCTGCATTCCTCTTCTAGATTTCTTGCTACATCATCACCAGATGTAGTATACAATAATACAGGAGTGTTTGGTGTTTTGGATACTCGCTGCCTTCCATTGAAGCGGATCAAGCTTTGGAAGTCTGATTTCTATTGTCATTGCCGCCGGATCGCACAAAACTGCTTCACTACATATACTTCAGTAGGAGTAGAGCGAGCGGAGATCGAGGAGTGTTTGGTGTTTGGGGTGTGGTGGATGATGTTTCTGGGGCCAGGAGAGTTTGCTTCCTATGACCGTTGGTGCCCTTGGTTGTAAACCCTTCCCCGCACACCATCACTCTTCTTTCATCAACTCCCGCAACACGTGAAAACAGTGAACTTGCTGCTACTACAACAAAGATGGTATCCTTGGTGCTCTGGATTACTCCTACTTGTCCGGTAAGCATCTCCCTGTTCTTTTGCCTCATCGCTTAAGCCTCTGCAGGTGAACTCAGGACTTCTATCCTTGCCTACATGAAAAGTAAAAACTCACAAAGATATTGCCTTTGCAGTGAATCAACCATGACCAAACGCACATACAGATCACCTACTAACGGCGGTGTAGATACTGAAGACAAGCATAAAAAGAAAGATAAAAAGCACTGTTCAGATAATACCCATTCACCTGAAATGGTAGCAAAGTCTCAATGCAAAATCACAGGCTTCTATGACGCTGCAACCACAGCTCTTGATTCCCAGGTGAATATAACAGCCAATCCCCCACCAGAGGAAAGTATTTCCTTTTGCTCCCCCAGTATCGACAATAATGGGTCTTTACTTAACCTCTGTCTCGATTTTAAAAGAAAATCATTGGGTAACTCCCCAAAGACTTTTAATAATGTTATTGGGCTAAATCTATTCTCTAGCCCGTACCTCAAATGTCTGGTATCGGCCTCTTTACCAAATCTTCCTTCAGGCAATGTTACCACCGAAACAGAGGGAGACGCCATAGAAGATTTATGCAACGCCATATCCGTGCTCAATAACTCAATCTGTCGTCATAAAAACCTGTTGTAGAAGATGCAAGCAACCTCAATTTTCTTTACAACCTGACTAGTATGCTCCTCTTCCCTGTTCTATACTTTCACTGTTATGTACCTATGTAGGTGCTCTTTGTAACTTGGGTTTTAAACTCACAGTGTGCCATAAACAGACAGAGTGATTCTTTTTCCTCCACTTTAATGTCTAATTCCCACAACTTTATGCCCACTCACGTTATGGAGAGATCCAGATTGCAGGCTGCTCTTGACTACTCCAATGCTGAGCCTAAAGTTGGTAGAGAAATTATCCATTGGGTCCCTGATTCTCTGGGTGGGACAATGGAACGGTAAGGCAAGGATTTGTATGACCTCTGAAAGAATGTCCCCTGTAAGAAACTCTTAAATACTGTCTTTCAACAAATGAGACCCGAAGAAAAGCCCTGACAGTCCATAACCACATCTATGAACCGGTAATTCAGGGCAAAAAAAAGGCTCTACGAAGAGCCTGACAATTCCTGCCTGTAACTGATTCAGGGGAGCATCGAAGCCTAAACTTAGTGTATCAATATTGGCTGCGGGGCTATAGACACACTGAGTCAATAAAATATTTGCAAAGAATGTTGGTGATAATGATTACTAAAGACATGCGATTCTTCTGGAGAATTATTAATTTTGATCCGCAGATAAGATCTCAGGTAAATCCTAGTGATGAGGAAAAATGGGTAGAACATTATAGATGCATTTATGGCGCACCAAGCATTATCACTATTACATCTCTCGAAGGAGGTTTGGTCCCTGAATACCGTTCAGGTAGACCTGAGGGTCCTTATTACACCTAGCTCTAATTGTAGAGCCCCGGGACCTGACGAGTTGTCAGTCATGGTTATGAAACAAATTACTTCATTTTGGGCAGACCTATTGATGAAAATCTTTACAAAGATTTTAAAAGACTGACCTCGATACTGGTTCATATTTACAAAAAGGGTTTGCGGGTCAATCCTCTTAATTACAACACAATTAACCTTGTAGACGTCTCTGCTAAACTATTTGCATCTGTAATGCTGTGTCAACTTTGATCATGGGCAAAAGATGCTGTGAAACTGGACCCACACCAGACAGGGTTCACAAAGGGAACAGGGTCCAGTGCTAACAGACTCGTTTTTGCCATTTTAAAAAACGAGGCAAGGGAAAAATCAAAACTTGTTTAGATTTCATTTATAGACTTCTCATTGGCTTTTGACAGTGTGGACCGAGATCTCCTTTGGCAGAAACCTTTTAATTGGGGTTGCCTGAAAGTTCTCTTAAGAACTCCACACTAATACGTCTGTGAGGGTTAGATTGAACATTACTGTCAAGGAGGATTAAGAGCTCATGCGGCCTTAAGCCAGGTTGAGTGCAGGCCTCACTCCTTTTTAATCTGTTTTTTTCTGACATTGCAGAGGCTTATGTTATGAAGTGTCTTTTATTATGGTAAACAAGTAATGCCAAGTTGTAATATAGGGGGTAATTCATAGATTTAGCGCACAAGTGGCGCACGCGGTTGGCGCACAGTGTGCGCGTGCGAATCCCTGCACCAGCCGCATGCGCCAAAACCCATTTCCAGCTACCAAAACCAGCCGTGGCGCACAGTGGCGCAGCGACCCTGCAGCAGCGCCAGTTACGCCCCCAAGAACGCCTCTCGCGCAGGGAAAAGCCATCAAAATCCCCAATCCAGCGCAAAGGGCTGCGCTAACCCTATACCAGCACGGCAAGCGGGCTACGTGTATCACTGGGGTGCGCGGGAAGTACCTCACGTCATTTCAGCTGGGTACGTGCATTTCAGGGGTGCGCGGGAAGTTCCACATGCGATTTCAGCAGGGTACGTGTATTTCAGGGGTGTGCGGGAAGTTCCACATGCGATTTCAGCAGGGTACGTGTATTTCAGGGGTGCGCGGGAAGTTCCACACGCAATTTCAGCATAGTACGTGTATTTCAGGGGTGCGCGGGAAGTTCCACACGCGATTTCAGCAGGGTACGTGTATTTCAGGGGTGCGCAGGAAGTTCCACACGCGATTTCAGCAAGGTACGTGTATTTCAGGGGTGCGCGGGAAGTTCCACACGCGATTTCAGCAGGGTACGTGTATTTCAGGGGTTCTGTGGAGTACTAAACGTGAATTGGCCGTGTGGGTCCTCCCAGGTCTTCGCTCTACAACCTCCATGGCCCCTCCAGGCAGCCCACACCACGGGGGCTACCCTGCACCCCTGCTCATGTCCCGCAGGCAGCCAATCCACCATGGGCATGCCGCCCAGCCAAGCTACATGTCACCTTGCACTTCTGATCAACAATACATGTCTCCCAGCACCCCCACCCCCCAGCAGTCAGGGGCATCCTCCACCCGGCCCCCACTCCTCTCTCCCTGCACCCCCACCCCCCACCAGTCAGGGGCACCCTCCACTAGGCCCCCACACATGTCTCCCAGCACCCCCACCCCCCCAGCAGTCAGGGGCACCCTCCACCAGGCCCCCACTCCTGTCTCCCTGCACCCCCACCCCCCAGCAGTCAGGGACACCCTCCACCAGGCCCCCACTCCTGTCTCCCTGCACCCCCACCCCCCACCAGTCAGGAGCACCCTCCACCAGGCCCCCACACATGTCTCCCAGCACCCCCACCCTCCAGCAGTCAGGGGCACCCTCCACCAGGCCCCCACTCCTGTCTCCCAGCACCCCCACCCCCCAGCAGTGCGGGGCACCCTGCACCAGGCCCCCACACATGTCTCCCAGCACCCCCACCCCCCAGCACTGTGGGGCACCTGCCAGCAGGCCCCCAGTCATGTCCAACTCATGTTCCCCTGCATCCCCAGCCCCCAGCACTGTGGGGCACCTGCCAGCAGGCCCCCACTCATGTCCAACTCATGTTCCCCTGCACCCCCACCCCCCAGCACTGTGGGGCACCTGCCAGCAGGCCCCCACTCATGTCCAACTCATGTTCCCCTGCACCCCCACCCCCCAGCACTGTGGGGCACCTGCCAGCAGGCCCCCAGTCATGTCCAACTCATGTTCCCCTGCACCCCTGCACCCCCACCCCCCGGCACTGTGGGACACCTGCCAGCAGGCCCCCACTCATGTCCAACTCATGTTCCCCAGCCAACATGTCATCACAATCTAGATCCCTGGTCCCTATGGTCAGCCTCCAAATGCAAAACACCCACCAGAGTATTACATCCACCCACTTAGAAATGGCAATAACATGATAGAACACCAATTGCAAGTTTGGAAACAAACACATGTCCCTCACATACACCCAATGGGTGTCAGTGAATCTCAAAACCCATATCATGATATGCATGAAACCAATGAGATGATACTATACATTGAAGTTTGATCAAAAAATATGTATTAAAGGAAACATGAATTGAATCAAAAATAAACTAACAGAAATGGGAATGTAAAAAAAGTAAAAAGAAGCATGTCCGTGAAAAAATGCAAAACCAAAAATCATAATCCAAAGGAATGGTGTCCAAAGTCACAGTCCACAAAAGAAAATCCAATGGGAAATTATAATTGAAAGCCATTGCTCCATGGGCAAATTGTAAAATGAAAAGAAAATCCAACAGTGAACTATGTACAGGTGAACAAGCCAGGGTCCATGATCCCAACAAAAGAAATGAAACCTATCTAACAAAACTACCTAATAAAAAAAAAACTATATACAAAAATGTGGCCCATTGTCCAAAAGGTCCAAAGAAAATGCAAAAACAAAGGAAACCTAACACTAACTACATAACTATTTACAAGGGCAGCGGGCTAGTCCAACGGCTCACTGGATGTTGTCATGGGCCAGGGCATCATCGAACTCCTGTTCAATGGATTGGAGGCGGGCATGTTCCCTGGCCCCAAGGTCTCGCAGGGATAAAGCAGTGTCCAGCTCCAACTCCCTGCGAAGACCCTCGAGGCACTCAGCCTGCCTCAGCGCCCTCCGCATGGAGTTCTCCGCCCTGACCATTGTGAGCCCACTCCCATTCCAGGGTTCTCCTGCCCTCCGGCCGATGCCTGCACTCCTGATGTTGATGGCCCCGAGCCATGATGCCTCCCACGTCGAGCCTGCCGCTGCCTCCGACGCAACTGCCTGTGCCAGCACAACGGCATCCAGGCTGATGGAATCCACCGACGCCGTCGTGCATGTGCCCTGCCCGATGATGCCGTCACATCCTCCATCTGCTGGGGTCCAGTTGCTGGTGTGTCCACCCCTGCTGGACCTCCGACTCCCGACTGTGTCAGGGATGGGATCCCCACCGAGCTGGCTGCATTGGTCGGGGCAGGTCCACAGGGGGCCCTGGTGGCATCTGGGCCGGAAGACGGCATGGAGAACGACTGATGCATAGTCTCCACAGAGGAGGAGAGGGTCGCCAGATTGGCCGACACATGTAGGAAACCCCCGACCATGGCCGATCCCAACTGGGCCACGTCGTCACGGTGCTCTCCGTGATGACGTGCATGCTCCTCCCGGGAAGCACACAGCTCATCACGAATTGCACATGTGCGCAAGGTGACACCAATCAGGACCTTCTCCATACAGCCAGGGGTCCCCTCGTCTGCAGGTGGAGGGGAGTCAGATGACATGGACATCCCCCCTACCTGCGGACAGGCCTGGGATGGGGCATCCCTGCTGGTGCATGGTGGTGCAGTCACAGTGTCAGGGACAGTGACATACACAGGCCCCTCCACGGCGACCTGTGCTGCCTCCTGCCCCTGCCCCTGGACTGCAACACTTGCACCAGCAGGGATGCCCCCACCAGGCCCCATGTGCGCCTCAGTAGCGGACTCCTCCTCCTCTGTGGAAACCACCAACCTGGATGGCTCCACCCAGTCTTCCGCCATTGCAAGCCCCTGTGGGGCTCACCCAACCCTTCCGCTGCAGCCGTGGGGGCATCCCCGCCGCTTTGCTCCACAGAGCCGTCCCCGCCCTCTTCTTCACGTGGCGCTCTGTAGAGGGAGACATAGAATACAAGCATCAGGGTACTGTACAATGGTCCCCTAGACAGGAAGCAATAGCAGATGAGTGGCACTGTCAAAGATCACTTCCATCATGTCCCTCCACAACACATGGCTCAGTGCAGGTAAAACACATGCGGTAACAGGCATGGCGCATGCTATGGACATTAGCATACATGTCCAAGGGATTCTTGAAACATACAATGTTGTTTTGGAACTCACATGCATCATGGGCCATGCCTATCACATGCACACACTTCACCCTAGTTTCATCCATCTGGCCTCGTACACCACAGACACAGTGGATACAAGGATGACTAGGCTGCATCAGTGAACCTGAACATTGCGACAGACATGTGTCATGCATCCCTGGCATTCACAAGTCACAGACACGCAGGTCAGACACACAGACATGGACAGCATACATGTACATGGCATCAGCACCCATCCCTCACCCCCACCCATGTCCAGGAACAGAGACTGTTATGCTTGCATGTGGCCATTCCGCATAGGGCAACCCATGTTGCATTTGAACACATGCACCAACCGTGTGGTTCACACATTACTGGTCTCACATGCATGATGTCCCTGCACACACACATGCATACATGGCCTATGTCACACATACAGGCAAGTATCAGACAACCAGCACACTGCGACATGCCCTGTCGCACACAGCAATGCTTGGCCACTTACCGCTCAACTCCAGACGGGTCTGCCTCTCAAGGATCTGGGCGTGGAGCGCTGGGCCTACGCGTTCCAGGACCCTCATCTGGATGGTACTCATGCGGCCCGGCCCCCCTCCACGAGGCGCCGGGCCTTCAAGAGGGTCCTGGACCTGCAGTCATCCCAGCGCTTCTTGACATGTTGGTAGTCCCGGACTGCCACCCTCTCCGCGTTGATGGAAGTCACGATGTCCGTCCAGATCGGAGTCCGTCCTTCCTTGTTGGCGCACTGACTTCGGAAGAGGGCATCATACTGCCCCAGGACTTGCTCCACCAGGACACCAACTTCGGTGGCAGTGAAGCTGGTGCCCCTCTGCCTCTCTGGCCGGGGGTTGCCATTGGTGCCAGATGTTGCAGTGACCGACATGGCAACCCCAGAGGCAGGTGTGGGTGGGCAACTGGGTCCTAGGGCTGGGCTGTGGAGCGATGGTATCACAGTCGGGAGTCTTCTGTTCCAGCAGGGGTGGACACAGCAAATGGACTCCTGCAGATGGCTGATGTGCAGGCACCAAATGGCAGGGCACGGTGGCAGCAGGCAGGCAGGCAGGCAAGCAGCAGCAGATGGCTCGTGGGAGGCTGCTCGGGGCTCTGGGGGGCAGTAATTTCGCCTTTTGGGCAGGAGCGTGGTCTTCCGTGTGCTTACGCGTGGCCAGCTTGATACGGAGTGATTTGGCACGTGAAAATCTTGCACGTCTGCGTGTAAATCGAGGAAAGGCCCTTAGCGCGTAAGCGCGTCAGCATGCATACGCGATTTCATTGGACCAAAGGCCCTTAGCGCATAAGCGCGTCAGCACGCATACGCGATTTCATTGGACCAAAGGCCCTTAGTGCGTAAGCGCGTCTGTGATGTTTCGCGCACGGGCGTTTCCCTGGCAGGGCTTGTAGAACCCACGTGCCTTTACATTGCTCTGTATGTGCTTTTCGTGGGGTGCGGTGCGTGTGTTTTCCAGCCGTTGGGGTTCACACGCTATTACTTCACAGCGGGTGTTGGCTACGCGTTCTTCTACACGCAAGGCAGACGGTGAGTGGTAGCCCATTCCCCTAGGCCCGGTAGCCTGCTCCCCCAGGCCCGATCGCGTGAAAAACTTCACGTGAACCCCTGTAATACACGTAGCCCGCTCCCCCAGGCCCGATCGCGTGAAGAACTTCACACAAACCCCGGTAATACACGTAGCCCGCTCCCCCAGGCCCGATCGCGTTAAAAACTTCACGCAAACCCCTGTAATACACGTAGCCCGCTCCCCCAGGCCCGATCGTGTGAAAAACTTCACACCTCCGTAATACACGTAGCCCGCTCCCCAGCGAACCCCAGGCACAATAGCAGTATGGGACATTCATCATTGCTGTATATTGGCGCTTTTGTGATGCGCAGGGACGCTACCGCCTGCCTTCGTGTGGCGGACGTATTTAGGCCTGTCCGTGTCTTTGGCCGTGCGCGGCTTTGCCCTATTCGATTCCATGAATACATATGGTTCGCGTGCGTGTGAGGGTTCCGTCTGCTTCCCAGCAGTACATCCCAGTTACGCCCTTATTTTCGCGCGTTGTTCCCCATTCCGCGCGTTACGCCCCGTGTTCCGCCCCCTTTTTGGTGTGTGCGCCGAGGTTGTGCGCTTTCACTGTGCACGTTGCGCACGCCGTTCGGGATGTTTCAGTGACGTGTGCGCCATGCACGGGTTTGGCGCACATCCCGAGGAAAACACGCGCAGGGACTTCCATGAATCGCACGTGTGCGCTTGCGCCTGTTTTTTCACGCTTGCGCCTGCTTGCGCCTGCTTGCGCATAGATTTTCGGCGCACGTTTGTTCCATGAGTCGGCCCCTATATTATTTCAAGTAGAACCTGCGTCAGACTATCTTTCAGCTTTTAAGGATGCATGTTGCTTCCCACCTTTTTTAGCTTCCTCCGTGATCAACTACCGTTTATGCAAATGACATTGCTTTGACTATACTCTGATCGGTCTTCAATTACAACTTGCAGCTCTGGCAGAGTATACGTCTCGCAATAGGCTGAGCATACACATTGCAGAGACTAAAGTGTTTCAGGTTACGGCGGGAAACAAAAATCGATATACACATTTTTGTTGGTTTCTGGAAAACTCCATTGTAGCAAAAGTTCATAACTTTGTTTATTTGTAGTTTTTCCTAACTGAGGGCCATAACCACAGGACTATCTTCCTCGAACAGAAGCAACAGAAGACCAAGGACGTGGGTTTGGCAGTTAGGGCCCTCCAAATAAAGAAAATGTTTGGTAAATTCTCTTTGGCTTCTGGTTGAATTTTCTAAGAAAGGGTCATACCAGTTGTAGCCTGTGGGGCAGAGACTCTTCCACCGAGTGTTCCTGCTGCGGTCTTGCGTTATGAGCTGGGACTCCTATCTATTGAGGCCGGGGTGGTCTGCAAACAGCTTTTCCTTTTCCTTAAATTTATATCTGGAGGCGGTCCTACATTGTGGAGGGAACTGAACCAGGTAATGGAGAAGAAGTCTTGTGTGTTGCTTAATGGAGAAGTATGACGTGTCTATGATATTGTTGCAGACTTTCCCCAATCTGGCAAACAAGAAAATGTGGGAGTGGGATTGGATCATAACCATTCAGGAAGAAGCAAGACTAAATTATTCACCAATGTTTTGGTGGATGTTAGACCCCTGGGATTTCATCCATTTTATCTGTTTAAATTCCTGAGCCCTTTTTGGAGATCCCCATTATTAAGACTAAGACTTAACTTACTCCTGACAAAGGAGATTGTAGGTGTTCGGGAGAGGGTGGAGTGGAGTAACAGAACTTGTCAATTTTGCAAATCCCTACAACTGTCAAAATAATTTCACATATTCTTTTGGAGTGTGAATTCCTAAATGAATGTTATATTTTGCACTTTGATCATCTTACTTGTGCTTTTAGCATTACATCTGCGGATTTTGTGTGTCAACATATTAATTATGACACCTGGCAGCATGAGCTGGGGTTTAGCTGCACTCTGTTTCCTTAAGGATCTGCTGATTTCATGGAATAAGGGGCACAGGAATATGTGAGAATGATAGTCTTGTTTACTTCTATGAACTGTTTTTTAACTTCTATTTTAAACACGTTCTGATCATGTGAGTTTTATGCATACCGTATTATATTCTATGTTTTGTATGTGTAAGCACTATTTCTCGTTTTAATGCTGTTATTGGTGTATGGTGTATGCTAATTGAGTATACATTTCACAATAAAAAATAAATTAAAAAATACAAAATACAAATATTTTGGTTTCTTTATTTTACAATTTGATGTTGTAGTTCTCCAATCTTGGCTCCACAGAAACTACCAATCGTTTTGCTATTTATTCGTTTGCCTGAAGCCATTATTTTTTGATATCCCATTCCAATATGGCCTTAGTTTTCTCAAAACCGTCATGAGACATCAAAAAAGTACTTTCCAGAAAAGTAGAAACTAAAAAGGAACTACTTCCTTTTTTCGATCGATGTATAGTAGGTTCGATTAAGGGTGGCCAAGGTGCATTTGTCTTGATGTTCTCCACACAGTTTTGAGTATACGTTTGGCTGGCACCATCATGAGTGCAGCTCAGACAACCAGCCATTAATGGCTGAAGTGGGTGCACGCTGGAACATTTTTCGATCTTCAAAATGCATGCAAAAAGAAACAGTAGGGAATAAATGTCCCCTGTTCCTGTTCCTTCCCTAGTTGCACCGACCTGTTTATGGTACTGTGTCCAATAAGGGAAGGACATTACATAAATAACATAGGCTGATTCAGAAACTGCTCTCAGAGGTCAGGAATCCACTACGTGTTTTTTTCTCCTCTAAATAGTACCTGCCTTCCTCACAAGTTTGTCACTTGCTTTCATCTTTCCCTTTTCATTTATTTCTCTCCAGATTTGCTTGGAATCACTCACCCTAAATTGCTTAGCCACTGACAAAAACCCCACACCTAAATTGGGATTGAAACAGGTAGGGCCACAACATTTCAAGATATGGACATGAAATTCACGAAGCACTTTGTTTGCATCGTTTAAGGTCTGCTCCTTCTTTGGAATAAACACTGTATGTAGGTGGGCTGTTTGTATGTGTAATCCTTTCATACAATATTTGTTGATGTTTATACACATCTTTTAAATGCTACTTCTGATACATTGAGTGGTGTGATTAGTGAGATTCAAGCACTTATTAAAATTGAGAGGCGGTCAATGAGATGCTATTTATGTGATACACGTGCTTAATTCAGCACAGGTTCACTGATTGAGGTAGACGCTGATGTTAAGGTTTTTTTTTTTTTCAGACGTCTCCAGAATGAAAAAGGTGAGGAAGCATGACTGTCCCCTGCTTCCACTATTGTTCAGCCGTACAATCACTACTGCCCATGGTAAAAGGAGATGCATCAGAATGAATTGTTCTAATGACTAGTGACAGAAGGTTTTAGTTTGATGATAACATGTAGCAGGTGGTCTTGGATCCCTCTAATGTTGGGGATCAGGAAATAATGTGAGGCATGCCCTGGATACAAATGAAATCAGGAAACGACTGGTGCATTGATGTCGTACAAATGGGGAAAGGGCGCTATATAAATGATGATTGCAATTAGAATTACAATTTCAGAGTCAGGCAAAAGGGAAGACATCTCTTGCTATCCCCTGCAATGGGTGGAGTCTAAAACATGTTGCATGGGGTTCAACTTCCCAATAAATGTGTCATAAAAAGACCCTTAACATCTTACTCAAACAAACTCTACCTACCAGAAATGACAGCTATTTTATGGAATCTTTTGCAAAGGAAAGGGTCTAAAGCTGTCAATGAGGAGACTGCTTTAACCTGTTGATAAAGGTGCAGTGGGCCTCATAAACCTCGAATATTACTTTCAAAGTTTTATAGTCAATTCGAGATTGTCCAGATAACAAGAGAGAAGAGCCAGGCTGGCCATATCTAGAGAATGACATATACAGAAATGTCCCCGTTTAAGTGTTGGTGAAAGCACTGGCATACAATGCATCTAGTTAGAGTTTGCACCCTGCAACATACTGTGCAAGGTCCTTATACCATGTATGACATTTTGCAATAGGTTTGTGGAAGCCCAGATTTGACAGAAGGCTTCTATCACTGAGGATGGCGACACACAGAGCTGGGTTTTATCAGTAGCTTAAGATCTCCTTAAAGTTCGGTAGAGAGGTTTCTTTTTTCGCCAGACTTTAAGCAACATTTCATGTTGGAGCTCATGGGACCTGGTAATGCCTGAGGTTATGAGGCCTGGAGGAACGATTCCTGAACATTAATCAAGAGATCATGAGTTGCGATGATTCTTTGATGACTAATATTGCTGCCCGTAGACTGGGTTTGCAGGCATATCTTGATATATAAGTGACGGACAGCAACTGCTTAAAAAAAAAAAAAACAGCTGTTATTGGGAATGGGAGCCTAATAATCTAGTTAGTGAATCATTAAGAAACAGAGTTCTTAGCAGCATCTGCATGTTTAACATAAAGCTGCAAAGTCAACTTATTTGACATGAATTGTGCTTGAGCATATATTGGACGAGACAGAACTTGCACTGTCTGATGCTGTTTGGAAAAGATAGATGCAGGAAATGCAGGGTGGAAGACGTATCAAACAGGCAAATGTTCTTCTATTACCCAGTAATGCTTCCCTTATTGGGAACTGTAGCATTTATTTATTTGCATTTTAAAGCGCTCACACATCCCCGGGGCATCGAGGCGTTGTTACAGGAATATGTTTAAGTTGTGTATTTATAATGCGCTTAATACCCAGAGGTTTCTAAGCGCGGACCCGGGGATCAAACCTGCTTTGTGTCTTCTTGTTTCCAAAGCGAGCACCTTGCCGCTGAGCTATCCTCACGGGATTCATTGGCAAAACTGACTAACAGCACATCACACAAATACAGAGAATGAAATGTGTTTCACCATTCCAGCAGCCACGAAATATGTCTTTCACACTGTCAACTGCATTTGAAAGAATGTCATGGAGGGGCAAAGAATATCCTTGTTATTCCGCAAGTGGTGGGTTTTCTGCCCCTTCTAGAACATTCTCTGGAGTGAAATCATATCCAATGCAGCATCAAACACATATCCTGTTTGGCTGCTGGAATGGTGAGACGCATTGAGGTGATGAGCTTTTAGTCGGTGTGGTTAATGAATGTTTCAAACACACGGTTATTGTTAACCTTTAGGTGGTGTTAATGACCACACTTTTATGAACTGTGCCAACAGTCACACATTTCATTTTTGTATGCATGGTAGGTTTTGAGCCTAATACTGCACACTGAGTTTGTATTTAAAGGATCATAAAAAGTCATTACTTACTACTTGTATGGAAAGGTCTGCTGTGATACAGAATATGAATGACATTGCTGAAATAAACACAATAATGTCTTACTGTATTTAAGGAAATGTCTTTTTTCTGAGAAAGCGCATCAAATAAAGATAATAAATAATTTTGATGAATACATTTAGACCCGGGACTAGTGATAATGCCCATTAATGCTAGGCACAACTCTCCATGCAAGTAAATCTGGTAAAAAGGCAAGAGATCCCAATTCACACAACATGAACGTGCACATTCCGAGAGGATGCACTACTCTGTGAGGCCTAATGTGGTTCCCTTGCAGATGAATACAGAGAGGCGTTGCGTGCATCCATCCCCTGAATATCGATTGCCCTGCTCCACACCATGGAGTGAAGAAGCAAAGGAGTGCAGAGCAACCTGGAACTCCATTTCTGAAGGGTAAACTCACTATTCTGAGTATTCTGTTTTAAGGATGCTAAGTATCTTCCATGAGATACACATATACATTTTAGAATTGGCAAATAAATACTTTGAAATCATGCAGTTATACTCTACTAGAAACAGGATCACTTACATGGTTGCTTCGAAAGACATACGGCTCCAAATGCACATGTGCCCCTCAAATGCTACACGGGTGCTATGGAGATTAGGAGGTACAAAATGGCAGCCTGTTGATGTGTGAAAAGTGGATGTGCCGCCATTCGAGCAATGAACAATTCACATTTCAGAAGTAATTCATACAAATTTGCAAAAGAGAACATGGTGTATTTGTGAATGTTTGTTAGTGTGTGCCTTTATTAACACTTGCAGCCTGCCTCAAGCCTAAGTCCATTCAGTAAAATAGCAAAAGTGTCTCGTGTCGCTTGATGGGCGCCCTCAATAGAGAAACGTCCACAAGCTGCAGTAATTCAAAGCATGCTTGCTCAATTATGTGAAACCATCTCTATTCAATAAAGAAGGTGAGCTGATTACTTTATGTGTATGCCGCCCATCGTGCAGTATAAGATTGATAATAATCATCACCACTAGTGTTAATCTCTTAGATATGCATATAAAATGCTCTAAGGATGTCTGTGCATTGGACACTTGGCATGTGCACAACCAACTTCCCCTTTCAGGCCTTCTTCTTCTTAAATGATGTCTTGAATGGGCCCGTCTATCCCCGATGAAGCAACACATGTCACATGCATTTCAACATGACAACAAAATGTGGAGACCGTCCAAATGATCATATATGGTTCATTGTTACAAAGGCTTTATAGATAGTGTTATTATGAAAAATTAAATGAGCATCAAGCCTATAATTCAGTGATATGAGCATATCACCTTTTATCACAGCCATATTTACAAATATAACGATCTCTGGTCATCCTTATGGTACCCAAATGCTTTTTTTTTGTTTAATACAAAGAATTCAGGAACCCTTTTTGGTGCTTTTAGTCCCCTACCCCTTTCTCATCTGGCTATTTCTAAAGTGTAAAATGAATCATGAGTGTATCAGAACTCCTATCAGAAAATAATTGATACGGTTATTCTAGGTTTTGATAAATGTGCCTTTCTCAACAAGACTCGTGCTACATATCTTTTATGACTACAACGTTTACTGGATGTTATAATTACAAGTAAGCATTGTAACAATTTAAAAAGAACCAGCATACAATGTAGTATCATTAAACAATTTACTTTTTAATAGCTTCTTTTGCAGAGAACGCCCACCATTATGTTTCTCCAAATGTCCCTCATCTCTCTCTGACCATAGAAAACATGCACCTTAAAACGGGGCTCTCGCTCACAGTGAGAGAAAGGCAGATACAATGGGTGAGACAGAGAGAGACGGAGAGATAGAAAAAGCAAGAGATGGAGAGAGAGAGAGAGCGAGAGAGAGAGCACAAGAGAGAGAGCGTGACAGAGAGAGAGAGCACTATACAGGTACATAGTACACCAAGTGCAACTAATAAGTCTTATTAGCTTACATGCACTTTTTTAATTGTTCTTTATATTTAAATGTGTGTAGAGCCCATTGCAGACCTATCATGAAGTCAGAGAGTTTCATCAGAATGAAGTAGAGGAAATGGTGCATGTAACATGGGTATATCTAAATCAAGGCAGTAGTCACGGGAATTCCATGGTCAACAATACAAGTTAGGTTAAAGTTGCACAATGGCAAACTTTCAAAACTACAAGTTAAATGAAGAGGGTTAACAAAACCCAGGGGCGGCACTGGTTCTTAGTGACTTGGAGCAGGAATAATTGCTGCCAGAATGCTGTCTGTTTTATATATCTGAATACCATTGAGTATGATTTGCTGACTCATTCATCTGCTCAAATTGATTGGTGGGAATGAAGCAGCATGTGAATGGCAGCTACTTGAGGGAGTGGAGATGGGACTGAGCATAACCAGTGGACCCATATGCAGGCAGAATGGTAACATGACCTTGGTGACAATGGGCCCCATGCCCCCCCGCCAGGTAGTACACAAGACAAGACATTGGGTAAGTGTTGGCAATAAAAGGATGTGGGATTTTATTGCACAGTTATAGTCATAACAAACATAATCATAATTAAAGTAACCATAACATGCTGTACTTTTGGGCATCGGGTCCCAAGGTTGCCCCCTTTGGCCCGTGCCGCCATTCTTTTCCCACGACAGTGTGGTCACCGTCCAGTGACCTGTCCTCTTTCTCTTTCTTCTCGTCCTTTTTCTTAGGGTGGGAGGGTTCTGGGAAAAATAAAGTGCACAGAGTACTCTTTGGTTCGGGTCCCCATGCAGGGACCACAAACTGGTTTGCTTGGGTCCTCGCACAGGGACCACAAGCTGAATCTTGCCCTTTCCTCTGTGCTTCATGGCTCGGCAACTGCATGTCGCCTTTGTAGTTTGGCAGGTGAGAGGAGGAGCACCGGCCCGTTTGTTGGGCTGCTACTCCCCCTCTCCCCTGCCTGGCTGCCATGGGGCACAGGTTACCAGGCTTCGTCTGGTGCATGCGGCATTGCCCAGTTTTGACTACTGGCTCATCATTGCCTTTCCAATTGTTCAAATTATGGAGCAAGGTGCATTGGGGGTGCTGCTCAGCTATTCATCTAATTGAACCAGACACTTCCCCTCATCACTTACAAGGATCCCAGGGACTATTCAAGGAACTGTAGAAGTTGGGCTGTCCTCCTTCCAACTTGCATAGGGATCATGTTACTTATTTGGCAAGAACGTTGCCTTGCCAGAGTGCCATACCATGCAGCCCTGAGACACAACCCCCTCAGGATAGTTAGCAGTCTCCAGGATTTGCACTGGAACCAAAATGGTGTGTTCTGCTAAATATGATTAGCACTTAAGCAGAAATGTAGTAGGCAGGCTGGGTTGGAGTGATGCATTTAGGACCACTGTATGAAACAGACCAAGCCTCACATCCACGACCATACAATATGTCACGTGGTGAGTATTTTGACAAATTTAAAAAGCAAAAAGCTCAGGGTGCATTGTTTATTTAGAAGGATCACATGCTTGAATCATTGACACAGACATGTATTAAATATAAAAGTATGTTTTCATTCTTATGTTCCCAAAAGTATCTTTGTTGTTATGCAGCCCCTCCTACAGGTGCCCCCTCCCACCCCAACCCGGCTGCACTTTATTCATTCCCTATGGAGATCAGCTCGATTTAGGCTGGGACTCTGCCCTTTAGTCCTGCCTACATCACTACCAACTTCCCCCGAGCATTGTTACCTTTGTACATTTTGTCTGTTTCCATCACTGATTGGGATTGACCATCCTAATACTGAAGGCACAGAAGAACACGTTATACGCCACTGATAAGCAGTTCTGGTATGCCTGGATATGCCATATCCATTCAGTAATGGAGTGAATGACTCTGAACAGATGAGTTTTGGTTAATGCAATCCCTGGTCCCTTTATATTAATCACAAACAGACACTAAAAAGCCAAGGAAGGTCCTAAACCATGACATTTTAAACTAGGAACAAACGTTGGAGCCAATGCATTTTCTATTAATTGGATATAAAACACAGCAAACCCATTGTTCAACTGTGAAACATGTCAATATGTGTATCTTTCTTCGTCAATAATAGCAAACAACTATATGGTCCAATTGCTCATTTTCTTACTGCAACTCAACTTTTGAGAATTCAAGCACCTGGATCAGAAGACTCAAAAGCAGTTCTGAAATGCATGTTGCCCATACTTACATGTCTAAATGGACAGTCAGTGGACGAAATTACAATTAGATGGGTGATTATTCTGTGAGATTGCACAGACCTTTTTTCATTTACTGTGGCAATAAGACCCGAGGCGGCGGGCCAATACCGCCCCAGGTAATTCCCCCGGGGCCGTAGGTACAGGCCCGAGCATAGCAACAGCCTTTACAAAGCCCTGGGGGCTTTACCGTGGGCGGTATTGGCCCGCCGTCTCGGGTCTTATTGCCATTAGTACCCCACCCGTTAGACCGGTGTACTAATGGCATTTTTTTTCTTTTTTGCGCATTTCAAAAAGAAAAAAAAGTGAACAAATGAAAGCATAGTCCATTTTCCCTTTCCATGGCGGCCATCGGGAGCGGACGAGCTGGGAACAGAAGTGTTTATAGCGCGTCCGCTCCCAAGACCAGAAGAAAAAAGAAGGTAAGTGGGATTGGGAGGGCAGAGGGAGGGAAAACGTACCGCGGTCTCTGGCGGGGGACGATGGAAGTCTCCAGCCGTGTAGAGGCTTGGAGCGGGGATGGCCCCGCTCCGAGTCTCCACATGGCTGAAGGTTTCCATCGTCCCCCGATGGAGACCGCGGGGACGAAGGAAGCCTACAGCCATGGGGAGGCTCGGAGCGGGAATTGCCCTGTTACGAGCCTCCTCATTGGCTGAGGGGCTGCCACGCCCCTCACCGGGAACAGAGAACCTGGCACGCACGGCATACAAGGGAATACCGTGTGGTATAGCTCGCAAATGAGCCAATCACCACGCTGTATTCCTGTTGCGCCACCCGACCCGGGTACTAATTAGCTTTAATGGCCACAAGGTGGGACTTATATGGATGGAGATGGACCGCTAGCCCTTTGTGATAAAACCGGGATTACAGAGGTTCTTCACCAAAAGAACGCCCCTCGCCGGGAACAGAGTACTCAGCACGCACGGCATACAAGGGAATACCGTGTGGTATGCCTAGCAAATGAGCCAATCACCACGCTGTATTCCTGTTGCACCACGCGTGCAGGGTACTAATTAGCTTTAATGGCCAGAAGGTGGGACTTATATGGCTGGAGATGGCCCGCTAGCCCTTTGTGATAAACCCAGCATTACAGAAGTTCTTCACCAAAATCTTACTGCCATATTGGACTGGGTAATCTGAACCCTCCTCCGCCTATTATCAATGCAATTATTAACACGGGGAAGGGTTGGCTTTGCAAGGCCACAAATGCCAAATTCTGTCAACAAAAATAAAATAGGCTAACATGTTTACATGGGTGGTTATTCTGTGAAATTACCCATACCCTTTGTCCTTTCATTAGTGCTATTGGCCACTATGTAGCTTTTACCTGGTTGGAAATTACCCACTTTTCCAAGAAGATGAAATCAAGGCTTGGGGGGTGGGTGGGCTTCTTCACCAAGGACTGTGCAAGCCTACCCCTCAACATGTTCAATAATGTTATTAGCATCACAGACAAAAATCGGAGATACTAAAGGCCTTTCTGGGAGAGAGAATTAGTTCTGCATGGACCAAGTGTTCTACATTCACTCAATAACAACCAACTATAAATTAGAGGACTTTGAGGAAAAAAGGAAAAGGGGTATCATAGGTGAAATCCTTTTCTGTTTTCCTGGTATTGTGTGAAGGATGCTGAAGGCGTACAAGGGCCAGAAGATATTGGTATCAAGGAATCAGCTCTACAGTGGAACACCTCCTTCCTCATGGGTAGAAGAGAAACCACAATCTTGGACCCCTTGAATTCTCAACCCCACCCAGTTACCAGCAGTGTACCCCAGGTTCCCCAATCACACTTCTACTATTCAACATTTACATCACAACACTGCTTGACATCATCAATAAAGCAGGTATCCCCTGCTACAACTACCCGAATGACACACAACTAATCTACACATTTATGAAGCACCCATCACCAAGCACCCAAGACATTAAAAACTGCTCAGCATAGGTGGACACATGCATGACAGCAAACCGACTACAACTCAACCCTAGCAAAACAAAGCTGATGCTTTGCAATGCTACAGGTTCTAACTCCTCCACAATCCCGTGGCCTTCCAAGATGGGACCCTGCCCAAACCCGTCAACCATAGGCAGAAATCTTGGAACAAATGTGGACAACACCTTGACTATTTTTAAACAAGGCAAAGCCATTGTCAGAAGCGTTTTCCCAGCTGAGAATGTTAGCTTACTTAATATTCACCCACCGGGCCATGGCCATAGTTCCTCTAATACTCTGCAAACTAGACTATGCAAACAGCCTCCATCTTGGACTCCCATATGACCTAATGAGGAGACTTCAAAGAGTTCAATATGCAGCGGCAAGACTACTACTCAGAGTGAAGCGATTTGAATGTATCACACCAGCATTGATTATGCTATAGCCCATCATTCATACCATGGAGGGGGCCCTTCCTCCTTCTCAATTACATTTCAACGCTACACTCCTACCAGGACACTTAAGTCGACAAATGCTGCACTCATTCTAGTCCCCAACTTCAACAAGAAATGGCAAGGAGGCTCCTTTTTGTGAGTTATGCCCACAAAACTGTGGAACCCCCTAACCAAACCCTTCCACCTGGATGAGAGCCTTGTGACTTTCAGGAAACAGCTCAAGACTCAGTTTTTCAACCAACCACTTTAAAAGATAAGAAAAATAATTACAACCAGCTAAAAACTGTGCACCAGAAACCTGGGCTAATATATCGCAAGCATGTTTCTGAACTCTTGGCACTACCATCTGCGGGAAACCAAGCTGACTCAGGAAATCCCTGCTGCATGATGCTGGTCCACTTTGTTTAATCTCAGTGAAATCTACACCAAGATTCAGGAAGTGACAACACCCTCGCCCCCACTCGCCAGCCCCCTCATCCCTCAACTAGCTCCTCACTACTAGAACCTTGCATCCCTGCACCTCTCACACTCCTACAGAGAACATCTTAGGTCTAGTGTACCTAGTAGATGCATATCCAATCTATTTTCTATCAACAACCACCCTTCTATGTTTTGTGCTCCACAATTAGGGAGTTGGCCCTATCCAGTTGGTAGCAACAGCAAACCACATAGATAATTTCATATGGACACACAGGTAACAGGTACTTCTGACCTGCATCCATCAACACCAAAGATTTCTGCATCTGCGTTCCTGCTATCCCACTAACACACCATGCCCCCCTTTCTTAAAGACCCATGGACAGCAAAGCCAGCATTATTGGCATAAGGGTGCGATATAAGACCACTTACATAACATTACATGCTTGTAACTAAAACAGACTTAATTCTTAGCTCAGATTCAAACACAATGTTGTCAAAAACAGTTTTTTAATAGAAGAAACATCACGCAGAGAGGTGACTACAGGGCAGCAAGTGGGCAACTGAGACATTAGTTCCTTAGCAGCAGGGACAAGAACCTCTTTTTGCCCCCTGTATACATGTTTACAGTTTTCAATGTATTTCTCTGCATCCTAAATGATACTGTGTGCAGTCAGTGTGTCTGGAGATGAAACATTATTCACCTGATATAACCCAAGCAGGGGGGCATTACGAGTCAGATATTGCCCCAGGGCATCAGTTACAATCCCAAGTGAAGTGAGGGCTTTAACCTAAGTCCCAGGGGATTACCTGACCCTAATGCCCCACTCAAGGGTTACATTGCCATTTAAATAGTGTTTTTATCACAATTTGAAAAACGGCTTTAGTTAAAACTATAAAAATAGATGTCTGCCTTGGATTGGGGAGAAGGGTACCATATATAGTCCCTTCTCCCTTTCCATGGTGGCCATTCAAGAGTTGGAGATGTGCTGGCAACTCTACTGTCCCATGGGCAGGCGAGGGACAAGGAAGCACAAGGTAAGTAGGAAAGGGTTGGGGGCCTAAATATGTGGAAAAGGGGAATGGTTTGGGGACGGGGACAATGGGGCGCAGGGGAGCGCACTTACCTGACTCCCGATGAGGGAAGATGGCAGCCTACCACTCTGAGTTGGCTCAGAGCGGGTCTATACCTTGTGGTAACAACCCGTTTAGATATTCCTTATTGGCTGGGAGGATGCCACACACCCCTCGCCAGGGACTACTAGATTTAAATTCATTTATATGAACTGTGTTGGTGGTAGTGATTTTGAGCACAATCACGGATCCTTGACGAACGCTACATTCTTTAAAATAATAGTGATGTTTTCTGAAAAGTAGAAATCTATCAGCATAGCTCAGCAGGTTGTTTGTCTATTGCTGAGAAGTTATATACTTAAACCTGCCTGCAACTCTTATGGCTTTTTGAGATTCCTAAAATGTATGTGCTGTAAAATGCACTATTTGAACAGAGGCTGAGCGGCTGAGCTAGTTGCTTGCGCATATTAAGGGTGGTAGTGAGGGATTGTTGCTCGCATACTATACATTAATAGTTGTCTCCCATGACACCAAAGCTCAGTTTACTAATAACTGATGTCAGCACAATAGAAACATTTGATTTCGATTAAGGAGTTTGATAAGCCAATATATTAGAAGTATGACTTCAGATGCATATTCAAGGGAATGGGTAAAAGAATGGCAGGGTTTTTGTGGGGGTGTTTACAGATTAAATAAATCAATTGGTATCTTGAAGTTTACGAAATGCGTTTCACTATGGAGATGTCTTTGGTATTTTTAAATATTAAATTGTTAGCAGAGCATTTCGTAAACAACACTGTGCCCAGCATGCGGGAAGCACACTTTTCACACAGATGGTCCCTGCCTGAATGATCTTCTTGTGGTGTCAAGCCACACGAAGGGACAGGATAAGCAACGAAAAGAGTCTGTAGAACTACCAATTGCTCAAAGGAGCACCTTTAAGCAGGGATCAAGTCCTAAAAGAAAAAGTGGGCGGACTCATTAACATACGAATTGAATGTGGTATCACCAGAATTTAGCATATCAAGGTGGCCTCTGAAAAAAGTGGGAGGACTCCGTCTACCCGCGTGTACCCTCAACTAGAGCCCTGACTTTACTAGGATTAGGGCCAGCAGGGGGTTGTTTAGGGCATAGAACCATTTAGAGTTGAGCGGGCAATTGACACCTTTTGTCCACTACCACTATGCAAATGGTGGTGCGGTCAGGTAAGTAGTCCAAGAGGGCAGAGGGGTGGCACTGGAGTGGAGCATCATTGCATCTGTGCCATGGAGAAATGTGGGGATGCCAGCAGGGACAAGCAGTGAAGGACAATACTGGGGAGCAGAAAATATGATGTCGGCTAGCATGAAGCCTGGGCTTCGATTGTCTAATAAATCCCCCATTCCTAGCTAGCTGATTGGCTGGTGCTTTTACGCGAATGCTAATTGATGCACAACCGCATTCCCAGAGAAAGTGCGCAATGCTATTCCGCCGGCTCACATTGAATCAAACTGTGCTTCACTTCATACATTTTCAGGACTTATTTCACTTGCCGCTTTGGGAACGCATTGAAACCTCCCTTCAGCATTAAAGGCACAGACTGAGCATGTGAACACCTCTTCGGCAGGGCCATGTACGATAAAAGAGTAATGACAGGCATAACAGCAAGAGGTATGCTTTTTTGTTGGCTGACCTTTCCATAATTGTATCTGCTTTATAAACACACCGCAGGCAGAAGGATTGAGACAGGCCATTCCTTTATCGTGGCCTGGATGCATTTTTTTTTAAAGAGTGAAATTGCATTATTGATCAAAGCAAAGGGTGACGGCATATGTAAAAGGAAAAAGCAGCTGGCTGTCACCTGTCATTCACATACGTGTGTACAGAGACAAGCACTTCTAACAAATGAATAAGATCCGATTGCAGTTTCACTTTGCAAAATTAATGCCGACTTTGCAATAAGGCGGGAGAATAAACCGGCGCCTTGTAATACAGTGTGATTAAGAACGTCTTGTGTGCGTTGGGCCAGAGCAGCAGGCAAGGCTGGCTGGCACTTGAAACACACGCAGGGATGTTACCAGGTGCAGAGCTCTACAGTGTCACATCAAAATTGCAGCCCTGATGGCTTGGTTTACACCTGAGCCAATTAGCCCTCGAGATCAGACAAGGCCTAGAAACAAACACCAGCCCTATATTTGTGCTTGAGAGGGAGTCACTTGATCCTTGGTAAGACGATACACAGAAAACAATAGAGGACAGGGCAGGGCTCAGATGGAAGACGGTCGAGGGAGGGGTGCAGGGCGAGAACCTGTGACTGGAGAACCAGCATCAGAGGGGGGAACAATGTGAAAACTGAAAGCGGTGCGCGCCTGGCCCTCGCTCAATGCGTTTGTCAGTCTTTTGTTGGCAACAAAGGCCCTAATTGAAATGAAACAATCTCCAATCTGTTTGTTGGCACATCAAATATGCTGTAAGATATGCTGATTCCTACTTCCTCTGAATTATTGAAGATCATGCCTTCGAGAAAGGTGCCGAAAGAAAGCCCCTTACACCTACAACAGCTTTTCAAAAAGGGCTCTTTGACGTTGCATCTGTCCTTTCTTATAGGCTCCACATTAGGCACATTTCTACAAAATGTGCGCCACTGTGCTGCACGCATTCAAGAAGCCACTTTGAAAGTAGTATAATGAACTTTAAAATGCACACGCGATATATAGGTGATACCTTTTTGTTATGCTCCTGTCTAAAAAGTAATAATACAAAATAATAATAATAATAATAATAATAATAATAATAATAATAATAAATGGCTACATGTCTGAGTGACCAAAGTGTGCTTCTTTTGTTTTACACTCACACTTGATTTGTAGTGCACGAAATGCTGCAAAGCAACTGTGAAAACGAGAACACCAGGAAAGAAAGCCAAGGGACAGGAAATAATTGTACACACATAGGTTTTTCACAGTAGTCAAGTGGGTCCAGGTGCATTCTCCATAGGCTACGTTTGCTGATGCCCGATTTCCTATGTCTGGCTTTGGCTCTTCAGGAAATCATCTATCATTCCCATGCTCCCCTTGTCCCCCCTCCTGTGTGGGAGAAACCACCACCCTTCTCCTGTTCAGTGGAGACCCTTGCATCCCCCAATCTCCGATAGGTCCTGTTCCTTCCAATCCCAAAAAAAACATTCACTCCACCCTGTCACCCGTGCCCTTCGCCAAAAAACCTACTTCCCCACACTCCTGACCTCTTCCTTACCTCTTATGCATCCAGCACCACCTCTTCCTGCGTCTTCCCAGTAATGCACAATAAGCACAGGTGCTAGTCTCAACAGGCCAAGCAAAGCGGAATTGCGGGAAATAGCATTCTGCAAAAATTGGCATTTACCAGTCAAATAACTACTTTGTGGTGTGCATGGGCATAGTTACATGTGACAATAATCATATGACTTCCAGATGAAAGTATTTTCTAGGAATGTGCCGAACTTTTGCTTTGGGTAAGTATTCGTCCTAATTCAGTGTGAAATGAGGGGTTATATGTGTCCCTTTTTTTGATGAGGGGGGCCTGTGTCATGAGGGGTTGGGACAGTTTGAGAAAACAAGGACAGAGGCTACCCCACCTGTCTGACACTTGCCGGGATTGATCCAGCACACTTTTAACAGATCACAGCATGTGGTCTGTACTTAAAAGAACACCCAATTTGCATGTAGCACAGTAACACATTTTTATTCATGTGAGTAAAAATAGCATAACACGGCTATCATCAACACTCTTTTTCTTGCCTGTGGTTGCTGGGAATATACACTGTTCGGGGCATTTCAAAACACTCAGAAAAACCTCATAAATTGACTTTTTGTATTTGCAGTGTGGGTTAGTACAATAGATGACTGGATTTGTGGTCGTAGTGACCTAACATCTGTCTAATCTAGTAAAAAAGGTGACTGAGAATGTGGTCAGGATGACCTGACATCTATCTAGTCAACACTCACTGGTGTTTCTGGCACGTAGTGGTGGCTGGTGTTCTAGTGCCGTCTTCAGGACGATTGCGGTGGCATGTGTGATGTCACTGTTGTACCCCAAAGTTGGAATATCTAAAGGTAAGGAGGTTAAATTACAATTAAAAATAGAACATTGGGTGTATCTCTTGAGGATCTATAATGCCTGGGAGGTATGCTGAATGTGGTCCTACCTGAGCCATTGCTTTTCAGTGTTACAGGTTGTAGAAGAACTTCTGGGTTCTTCGCTGAAAGCGCCTTGAGTGCGCTTTGTATCATTGGATCCTGTGTCTCTAGGATCTGGTCTTCAGCTAAGTAGCTGTTAAAGAAGGGAATAATTATCAGGATGAGTAATCTGCACATATATTTTACGTGCATCTAACGCCATTACTGGCTGTGGTGGTGCAATACTACTCGAGCATGCTGTTTGACTGTGGTAGATATCAATTATCTTTGGGTCTGGGGCTCTAATCAGCTCTGGGCTGCGTACGTGCTAGCTAGCTGCGTGGTGAGCGTGGCCAAGCCGGTGTGTGAAGGGACAACACTGTGAGGGATGACTATGTCAACAAACAGTTTAAAGCTAGGTGTGCTCCCTCTTGTGCCCACTGATCGTCTCAACCGTGTGGATGGGGGACCGCTCAGACCAAGAAATGTGCACTTACGTGTGTGCGCTTGTAGCTACTGCTCGCCGTGGAGATGGCGGGGTCTGTAGCTGCGTGCACGCGTGTTGTCTATTTGTGGTCGCATAGAATGTGTCTGCGTGACTGTGTTTCAATCGCGCATGCGTGCGTGATTAGTGTCACAGGGTTTCTGGTAGGGCGAGTCTGCGTGACTATGTTTGAATCGTGCATGCGTCCGTGGTTAGTGTCACTGTGCTGGGGGGAAGCAGTTTCTGCGCACGCTTACAGTGCGTGGATCTATAGAATATGTCCCCTCTCTACGAAGTTTGGAGAATAGGCACTTAATATAGTGTTGGGTGACATGGACAATGCGGCAGTGGAACACTACACACATTTATAGTAGTCAAAAAACATAGTAGTCAAAAAACATAGTTTCATGATGATGCATTTTGCTTAGTATTTCACATTTGAAAATATCAATGCATTTAACATAGCCGGATTGAGAGACCACATAGAAACTGTGTGTATAGAGGCCTCAATCACGCTCCAATGAGAGTTTTAGTTTAGCATTACAGTTTCAGGAAGACAATTCAGATGAATAGTTCAGAGAAACAGTTCAGAAAAACAGTTCAGAAAAACAAAATTCCACTCAATGGACACATTTAAACCGTTTTTTACTGTGTCTAGATGGTGTATCAATTTTTGCTCTAATTTTCTCAGTTCTATGTCTCTGTCACCCCCTCTTTTGCGTCAACGGTTTGGATGATGCACCATCTCAATTCTGTGTGTTTGTGTTGTTTTTGAAAAAAGTGAGCCACCATGGGTTTGTCCTCTATAGTGTTTTTCAGGCACAACCTGTGCTCACAGATCCTTACTTCGCGTTTACTTTTACCTATATACAATAGGTTACATGGGCATATGATCATATACAAACTCCAATTGGTCAGGTAGTTCGAGAACGTTTTGTACTTCCATATAGTGCCGTTGAGGGATACTTCTTTCTGATCTTGTGCCAGGTGGCAAACTGAACACTTACCACAGCGGTAATGTCCGACCACTGGTGGGAGATGCCAGAATGTGGATTGAGCTGTTGTTTTTGCTTTCTCTGTTGGGTACGTGTGTACCAGACGGTCTTTCAGATTTCTGCTTCTTTTAAAAGACGCTTCTTTGTCCCAAAGAACAAAGCGGACCGTTTCACCACTGAAGTGGAAGTCAGAAAGTTCTTTCGACTAATACGGCTATGGTATTTTTTCCACAACTCCACAAGTGTCAAGGATAAAGATCTGTAGTGAGTCAACTAGAATGATTTCAATGATGCCTAGTGGAAATCGCATGAGAACCACACTATAAAAATTCATGGGTCTCATGCATTAAGTGAATGAACATCAGCACCACCTGCAGCACCTACACCTAACAGTGGGCCATCACTGACACTCAATGAAGCTTCAACTTCAGCAGCAGTGTCATCTGCACAAGCTACAATGTTACCACTCTCAATCCCTCAGTGATGAGAGTCCTGTGTGGACGATGCCTCAATTGGGTAACCGTAGGATGTGCTACAACTCATGAATGGGAGAAGTTAATCACTGAGCATCAGGTTAACTGTCACCCATATTTATTTTTTTTAGTGGCAATTTTCCCCCCATTTGTGGAAAAAATAATATAAACAAAGAAAATACACCAACAATGTATGTTTCTTTTTATTTTAAGTGCCTTTATTATATGTTTCATCGTTGTGTGTTTTCCTCCCTTGTTCCAGCACCCTCCTTCCTTCCCCCAAACTGACTCATTTAAGAGCCAGCCTTTAAGTTACAAAAATAGTTAAAATTGAACACGGACTCAAAAATATATTTATTTTATGTAGTTTGAGTGACTAAAATCCCCCAAAATGTTTGTTTGTAACTGCGGTTACAAAGTTAAAAGGGGAGCCATTTAGTCATGGATAGAACTACTTGCAGTTGTTGCTTGCCTTAGCAGTGGAAGCATAATCCTGCAACTCATTGGCTGATGCTGTGGCCACAGCTAGAAATAATAATATAAAAAAATATACAAATCTGTGTCGATACATATGTGCATTGCATAAATATATCATATTTATAAAATGTCTTACTCAATACCTTTATATGTTTTGTCTTCTTTCTTCAATATTACTAACTCTGAAATGTATTTCATAATAAAATAAAAACAAGAATATATATTTTTTTCAAATGGTACTTAAGGTATTCCTAGTACTCAACCAATACAAGGTTGCATTCATTAATTATGCAACCGAGGAAACAAACTTCTTATTGGAGTAAAATATATATATTCAGTTCTTAAAAATATTTATCAATAACTATATATACATAAAAAAATTATACACTATCTCATTTTTTAAAAGTATATCTATATAAAATGTGAAATAAAAATGCAAACAATATTATAAAATAAACCTTGTATCAAAAAACACCCTTAGAAAAATAACACTTTAAAAAAGAAAGGGTTGCTAGAGTGTAGTATGGGTGGAAAATACAGCATGATTACCTCAACTATACTAACCATTTAGGTAACCACAAACCACATGGAAGCACACGAAAGTATGCTGTTGGTTGCGGGACTCTCTGCCTGCCAGGACTCTTTAAGCTTTGCAGTTGGACCGGCGAAGAGTGGACGTCCTTCGTGGCAACACGGAAGTTGCCTGACATAACTCCTCACTGATTGGGTTAGCATCACGCCTTTGACCCCGCCCCCTCAATTTAAAAAACAGCATGTGCAGTGCACCCGCCTGCGCATACGGAAGCACACGAAAGTACGCTGTTGGCTGTGGGACTCTCTGCCTGCCAGGACTCTTTCAGCTTTGCAGTTGGACCGGCGAAGAGTGGACGTCCTTCGTGGCAACATGGAAGTTGCCTGACATAAGTAAATATTGAAACTCACTGCAGTGCCTCTAATTGGACTAGTAACGCTTAGTGCCATACCTCTGTGCCATACCTTTGCGCCCCACCTATTATTCAGTGTATGTCCTAAAAATCTTCCCCTCTCACTTGATTACAGCTCCTCACTGATTGGGTTAGCGTCACACCTATGACGCCCCCCCTCAATTTCAAAAACAGCATGTGCAGCGCACCCGCGCGGGCACACGGAAACACACGAAAGTACGCTGTTGGCTGTTAGCTGTTCGCTGCAGCATGCAGTTAGCAGCTAATCCGAGTTGCTTATTGCATATTATTCTTCTATTGGAATCAAGAGGGTAAGCATATATTATCGGAGTGTGGTGTGAGTACTGTTGTTGGTTCTTTGTGAAAGCTGGCAGAAGGAGGTTCTTCTAGGGTATAAACATCACAAAGTTTAAAGGGTGGGGGGGACAGTGTGGGCAAAACATTGTGAGCCAGCTGGACAGTCAGGTGAAAAAGACTGTCAGCCGGAAGGACAGTCTGGTGAAGAGATTTCTTTAGGGGTGGATTGGAGTACAATGATTCCAGTATCCATCTCTGTAGACACATGCATAAGACCCTAACCACAGAAACAAACGTAATAATTATATGTATTGGATGGTACTCTGACATTTGAGGAAATATAATATCGTCTGAAGTGATTAGGGAATCCACCTGAGGGATTGGACCCAAAGCCGGCTTAGAGAGTCTTATTTCTCAATCTAAGTGTAAGGGCCGCTGTGATTTGAAGGGCCACTAATCTGGGCCCTTTTAAGCATACTGACTTCTGAGGATCTGAGAACCATTGTGACTAGTCATTTGTGCCCATTTGGGGGAGCATATTATCGGAATGTCAAGACGGAGAAACAGCATTGAATATGTGTACGCTCGGGGCTCTGCTGCGGGCCCCTCCACCAGAAGCAGCACTGCTCAGGGGATAAGACCCTACGACGATATTTTGTTGACTCCCCTGATATTTACCCCTGCAAAAAATACTCTAAGAATGGCTATGAATATGCCACTCCCTCCTTCCCCTCCTGAACCAAGCGACTCACTGTTGTTGGAGTCAGAGGCAGTTGCACAATCATCTATAAAATTGCTGGGGGGACGAGTACAAATCCAACAGGATGAAGAGCCTGAGGTCAGTTTTACAGGCACTGCTTCGAGAGGGGATGCGGTAGTGATTCCAGAGACCTCGTTTCTAGATACGTCCCCTGACTTTTTTTTCAGCAGAATGGGATCTGCAGGATCTTTGTGTACATCTGTTAGATCCCTCGACCACATTCGACTCACGGAAGGACCCTCCCTCTGAAATGGGAGGGCTACTCAGTGCTATACTGCTGGAACTAAAAACTCATTCGACTGAACTTATGGAAATACGAATTTTGATGGGCAGACAGCTTTCACAAGCCAAAATTGGCCTGGAAACCTTGGAGCTTCTGCCAACGAAATTAGTGACAAAGCTGGTGGCTTTGGGAGTGCCATTAAATAAGGAAGCAGATAGAAGGGATGATTTAAGAGAGGACCTACTTCAGATCCCCCATGTACAAAAATCAACTAACCCTGAGCATTTATCCAGTAATAAATTACGTGTGGAGAAGGATGAGGTTTTAAATACCCATAATAAAAAGAATCAAAAACCAAAAAAGAAAAATAGAGGGAACGGCAACTCATCTTTCTTCAACCGAAGAAATAAAACATCTAAGAATACCTGGAGAAATTTCATCAGAGAAGAGAAGACACAAACTATGGATTCTGATGTAGAAATAATAGAATCAGTAGACATGATAAAAAAAACAAGGGGATGGTGCCTACACTAACCCATTTAACTCCCTCTCTGACAAAATGTCCCATAAATCATCACCATACAAAATCAAATCTGCTAAAAATAAAAAAAAAGTGCTTGAAAAAGGTATGGAGGCATTACCCATGGAACGTAGAGAAAGTTATGGCCTCATTTTGAAATTGAATTTACGTAAGCCTGAGGCCACAATTCAGAACCATCCTACACCTGAGCCACAGGTAGAGGGTGGTATATTGGTACATGGTGGACAGAACCCAGCAATACAAAAAGAGGGATGCCCACCAAAGAAAAGCAATATTTCAGAGGCTCATGGGATGGTGAGTAACCCGGATCTTGAACTTCCAGAAAGGATACCTATGACCAAATCAGAAATAGCGCATCTGATTAGTGCAGCAGTGGATGAAGCATTGAGAGATAGAACTGTGCCGGACACTGAAATCCCTATATCTAGAGGAATTGTTAACTCTGTAGAGAATTTAGCCCCACAGGAGGATTGTGGTCATACAAAAATCCCATTGTCTGACAACAACATGCTTCCCTAGAGGGGGAAGGATATAAACCTTAAGAATGAGAATTGGTAACTCTGCAGACAATTCAGCACTACAGGAGGCTCCCTGTTGTACAAAAGTCCAATTTTCTGGTAGCAACATGCTTCCCCAGATAGGGCAGGATATACATTTAAAAAATAAGCATCCTGTGTTGAATCATGATGCAAAAGAATTTGAGCTGAATAATACCTCCTTGCCTTCAGCAGAATTAAATGTAATCCCACAGTTAAAGGGCCCCTCTACTAAAACAGATAATATTGTAGAGGCCCCAGCTATCGTGAGGGAATCAACCTTCGGCCCATTAGGCACAAATATGTTGAGCAAGGAGGAGATTGTGCTGCTGATCAGTACAGCGGCGGAAGAGGCAATCAGGAGCAGAATTATACAAGAAGGGGAAGCTCCCCCATCTTTTGGAGCACAGAATTCTGCCTTTAATTCGCTGCAACAGGAAGCCGAGAGATGTTCAGGGGAATCTAGACCCCTGAACCCTCGGCGCCCAGATCCAAATTTTGTGGAGAATAATTCCTGTTCCAAGCCGTCGCCTAGACCTACCCAAGTTCCTGTGGTTGGAACCTGGGAAGGAGAATCAGAGAAACGTTTCCCCAAACACTAAATGGATGCGGAACTCAAACATGTGCAATGGAGGAATCCATGCTCGCTTGAGCTACCAAGTGTATTAATATATCCTCTCTTCGATTGTGGAGTACAACCCGCGATGAATCGCAACAGAATTCTGCAACTTTTGAATGATATTCCAGCATTAGCCAATCTGACCACGGCAGACATCAAAAGGGTAGATTATATCCATCCACACTTCCTGGACCATGTAAGACTAGTCTTATACTCAAAGTTGGTATTTAGAAACGTCCTATTGGAACTTGATCAGTTCAATAGGAGGGGATTCGACATACTTATCTTCGGGGAGGGAAGCCCCATGAATGAGAGCTTGAATATACAGGAACCAGTCAGATCAGGATCCATGGGGGGACAGCCAATAACAAAAAAAAAACTCAGTGAACCTCGAAGAACAAGACCCAAGCTGGAGATGGCTTGCCTTGAGTCTCCGAGACTCAATATTCTAGCTTCAAAATCTCAAACAATAGATATAATTCAGGACAACGCCTTTGCAATATTGTGTTGGAATTCCAGAGGCAATTTTCATCTATTCTCATCTATTGAATTGTGCCAGCTATTAAGAAGTAAGAGCATTATTGGTATTCAAGAGACGTGGATGACCACCAATGCTCAGATAGATGGCATTGAGTGTCACCATCTCCTGGCCTCCAAAGGTAGGACAGGCCGACCGAAGGGAGGATTACTCCTTGCAATCAAACTCGGCAATGGCATTACCCTGATGGAAACTTTTTCAATTCCTCCATCTGTATTGGGGGCTCTAATAAAAGTGGAGAGTACAGTTTATATGATAATGTGGAATATATACTGGTCTCCAGGGTCCAATCTATGCAAATTAACTATCAAAATTGAAGTTATCATGGAGAAATGTTTTTTTAAATACCCAGGGCTCCAAATTCTGGTGATGGGGGACTTGAATACCAATATGCTGTAACCAAAGGATGGATTATTATCATCGTTTGATAGTTCAGCTGACATAAGGGCTGACTTCACTGCTAAAATTAAACTTAAACATAGGGCCATGGCATATAGAAAAAATGATAATTTTTGCTGGAAAATGGTATTTAAAACATGGGGTTTGAAAGCAATTTATGATTTACTACGATCAGATGTCCCTTACATCATTTGGACATCAGGAGAAAAATCCTCTCCAATTGATTATACATATCAGCTGATCTGTTTAACCTGATAGAGAGTTTTGGAGTACGTCCAACACTGATGAGTGATCATAAGATGCTTGAATTGAACTTGCACGTTCCGAGCAAAATCATCTCTCGTAAGCAGATGACAATCAACCTGACAGTAAACCCAGGGAATAATAGAATTACTTGGCACCCGAGAAATGTTAAGGCATGCAATGACCTATTCTGTAAGGATCATGAAAATACTACTTTTGAAGAAAAAAAAATCAGATTTACACATGACCATTTTGGTCCTTATGTCAAAACTCTTATCGAAAAATCGGTAAACAAATCTATAACTCTGGTGACACACACGCATATACATAAGTATGATTCCCTAGTGTGTGTGAGTAAGATCTTATTACGCCGCACTGTAAGACAAATACTCTTGCTCGAACTTCCAGCTACCTTGAGAACACAGGGAATTAAACAGGTGAAACAGATTTATAAAAACTGGATTAAAAATTATAAATCCAAGATGCTACAAGCGGACAATGAGGAAATGTTGAGTGCTTTAAAAAATAATTCTGTAAAACATTCCTGGCAGCTCATAAATAGAACTGCCAAATTGCTGGTAGTACATAATCTAAATCCAATCAATGAGCAAATATGGAAAGAACATTTTGGGAAATTGTAAGCAAGCAGTGAGCATAAACAACATTATTCTCACAAAAGGGAAACTTGGCAATGGTCAGGTAACTTCTCAATTGAAAAAATTACAGAGAGGATAACAAAGGCAAGCTCTTCTAGAGCAGCAGGCCCTAACATGCTTTCAAATGCCCTCTTCAAGGGTAATAAGGATAAATGGTCGAAAGTCCTTTTTCTTCTCTTTGAAGACAGCCTTCTCCTTCAAAGGATTGAACAATGGGCGACTAGTGAAAAGGTCTATTCATCGTGCCAATTTGGCTTTAGAAAGGGTATTGGCACTTTAGCAGGAGGGATGCTGATCTCCCTGCTTCAAGAATTGGGTTGGCAAAAGGGGGCGAGTCCAGTATATTTGGCTAGCATGGATCTGTCCCTTGCTTTCGACCGAGTGAATAGAATTTCCCTATGGAATAAGTTGGCCTTAATGGCACTCCCGAGAGACATTTTGGATACTCTGGTATACTTACATGAAGGATCAATGATCCAATTCATTTGAGCACGGGCGGTCATCTTTCGGAGCCAATCAAGACATCTAACAGTCTCCGGCAGGGGTGTATTTTCGCTCTGACCTTATATAATCTATATACATCTGATATAGGCCCGGTGCTCGAGAACGCTGCCTTCATACAGCCTAATTTAGAAGGCAAGAAATGTTTTTGGTGCTCCTACGCGGACGACTTTTTATTATTTGATAGATCACCGGTAGGACTACAATGTCTGCTATGGACATTTGCTAATTATAGGACAAACAATGGTTTAGAGGTCAATACATCAAAATCTCATAATGTACGCTTTAGCAGAAAAAGATCTCTTCCCTCTAAAATTTGGTATTTGGATAATTCCAAATTAGCCATTAAAAACTCAATGATTTATCTGGGCTTCTTTGTAAATGCAAAAGCTAACAGTGATCAAATATTAAATCACTATTTATCTAAAGTCAAAGTATGTATTACCCAGTTGAGAGTAGTGGACCACACATTTGGAGGCTTTTCTTACACCACTGCTATAAGATTTTATAAACTAAAAGCAATACCGAAAATACTTTATGGGAGTGAAATTCCTTTCATTACGGGTAAACTGGATGTCAGCAAGTTAGAGTCAATCCTGCTTAGAAAATCCATCTCTTGTTTACCGAATTGTGTCCCTATAGTAGAAATCCGATATGAATATGGACTACAATCCTTTAAAAGTATTGTGGAGTGGAAATGTCTACAACTATTGCAGAATTTAATTGTTTAAACAGAAAACAATCTGTATAATGATTTGTCAGTAAAGTTAAAGCAGGGCCACCCGAAATCAGTATTTCTATTTAAATTGATGGAAATATGTCACACATTGTTGGGTCGTGTAGGTGCATCTCTGATTACACTCATGGCAAACCCAAAAAAAGTAAAACAGCTTCTGCAAAATGCTGATTGGGCATTGACAACTCAAAAATTAACCCAATTCAGGCTATATGCTCATATGGTTTCATACTACAAATATATGGGATCTATGGAACCATACCTGTACCTTTTTGCCAATCAAGGTTGGAGAAATTGCTTTTTAAGGTTTAGACTCAATGGGCCTCATTACGACTCTGGCGGTAAGGGAATACCGGTACCGGTAAGGGCACTGTTGCCGGTAATCCCTTACCGCCCTATTCCGAGGTCCCTTTGCAGGTCCTCCCTTAACACCTGGTTTTACCAGGCATTAATGACAGGACCCGCAAAGGGACTTTGTAGCTAATAACGGTACCGCAATTAGCGGTATCGTTATTAGCGCCTTCCCCATTCCCATTGAGCCGTATGGGTGCTCAAATGGGAATGGGCAAGGGCCATGGTGACTGGGGAATTACCGCCCCCGCCAACCTTGGAATCGGGTGGTAATTGCTCCATTCACCATGGCGGAATCAGTAAGGTTTTTGAGGCAACCATGGCACAAATAGCGCCATGGTTACTGCCTGGGTCGTAATGAGGCCCAATTTCATGATCACCGGAGAAATAATTGCTGTAAGAACAAAAGCAGTGAGCTCTTCAATAATATATAGACATTGTAATGATTATGCATCTAAGGAAACACTGAGACATTTGTTGCTTGAGTGTCCGGCCTTATTAACTAAGAGACTTTTATATTTTTCTCGATTTGTGTCAGATGCATCCAATGTGGATCTAGACCAAGTCTGAAAATATATATTATTTGACAAGCAAGTTCCGCTGCAATTGGCAGTAGTCAGATTCCTGAAAGCTGAATGTGATTTATCATAAAGTGGGTATATTTTTGGGTAACTCCACTGAAGAGACATTAAATCTCAATCTTTAAAGTAACCAGTAATAGAAGCGGGTTGCTCGGTTATGTCTAAGAGTTATGGAAAATATTTTATAATAAGCTATGAACTTTGCTCGGTATGAGTATTTTAGCATACATTGTTTTAAATTTTGATATTTCGAATATATGAATTGTGTATATGGAGGATTTTAGCCTGTCTCCTATGATACAATTAGTACAAAATAGCAGTCAAATATTAATGTATCAGAAATGTTTTAGATAATGGGCCTCATTACGACTCAGGCGGTAAGGGTTTTACGGCGGCGTAAACAGCGCCGACCCTTACCGCCTGAGTACGAGGTCCCTTAGCGCCATGGAGGTTTTAACACCTGCTTTTAGCAGGTGTTAAAATCCATGGCGCTAAGGGACCATGGAGTTAATTACGCCACCGTAACTTACGGTGGCGTAATTAACGCCTTCCCCACTCCCATTATGCCCTATGGGGCAAAATGGGAATGGGGAAGGGTAAATGGGTAAATGGGGATTTACCGCCCCGCCAAGGTTGGAATGGGGCGGTAAATCCGCCAACCACCATGGCGTAAACGTAGTTTATGCCATGGTGGTAAAGTCACGGCCCAGGCGGTAACTTACCGCCTGGGTCGTAATGAGGCCCAATGTAATTTGAAATTTTTTCGAAAGTGAAATTATTGTTATGTGCAGTTTGTGTGTTCTCATTTGTTTTTATGTATTGATATTGTCTTTTGAACTTTGTCCTGATTTGAATGTGAAACTGTTTACACATGTTTGTACTTTGAAATCCTTCTTTAGTTTTGGGCATTTAATCAGTAAAGGTCCTACTTAGTTATTTTGTTTAGTTTGGTATAGGATATTATCTCTGTTCTTTTCCTTTTGTGATCTTGTGTGTAAATCTTGGTTGTTAAAATTTGTAAAGGATTTTTTTAAAGCCATATACAAATAAAAAAAATAAAAAAAGTAACCACAAACCTGGTTTTGCATCAGCAAATTCTAAAAAGAATTGCCCACAATCTCAATATTTGTGCACCTATAAATGCATTTTACTACTGTGAAGATATGTAAAAATACTGCACAAACATGATTTAATATTAAATGATGAGAAATTCACAGATACATGTATGCAACCTTAACCAGGAAACAAGACATATAACCTAACAATGTCTTCATTTTTAAAAATAAATAAATGAGGTCATGGCAACATTATTTTGAGTATAAATCTTTTTAAAGTATAGACATACCAATATTTCAAATAATAGGTAGACAATAAAAACTTTTGTGTGTGTAAACATATTAACACTTAGCAATATTACTGCACTAATAACCTAACAAATGTAATTTCCATACTTCATGTAAAATCGGTGTGTGTTCTTTGTTTGGCCACCTAAAAACATGAGAAGTGCATAATGCCATTTCAAAATATAACAGTCATATTTAAAACAATAAAACACTAAGAATTGTTAATGGCACAGAAATTTGTGTGCAGTGTGGAATATTTTTTTATCAAATCAAAATTAACTCTAAAATATAAAAATTATGTCTACATTGCAATTGCAATACTTCTTTTAAAAGTTGGTGTGTGTCCTTTATTTGGCCACCTACACACCTAAGAATCTAATGACAATTTTCTAAAACCTATCATAAAAATGAAAAAACATCCACAGTTTCATGATTCAATACATTGTACGACTTTTCTGAAAACTTCCACAGGACATATTTAAACATTGAAAAAACGAACACTTCAAGTAAGCTGATTTGTTTTTTTTTTTATTGAATTGGAATACTTTTTTAAAATGTGTGCATACATATTTTCACCACCTATACACATAACAAGTAAACACAGTATATCTAAATTATTTCCTAAAACTCTTAGCAGTAGTTATAGCTCATTTATTTTACAAATATTGTACTTTATTGTTTTGCATCTACAACCTACTGTGTAATTGTTTCATATGTACAATTATATTATACTCTCAGTAACACTCAAAATAATGTAATGGTACCATTTATGTAACCTAACACTTATAGGAAACACTAGCAGTGCTTAATTTGTGGGGGTGGTTGCCCAACACCGGCACTCTTTTTTGGGCACCGGAACTCATGCGGGGCCAGCGCACGTGCAATTGCTTTGTTTGTTCTTCCACTTCGCTTTGCTTCGATTATAAATCATTGGGATTTGTCATTCTGATCTGGATCGCTCTCTTGCTTGCAGGTTGCAGGCCATGGCTGGCTGGGCCTGGGAGGGGCCAGAAATAGCAATGAACAACAAACTGTTACAAACAACAGCCAATGAAAATTACCATTCTGTTGTTACTATGCAGTATTTGATACTTACTGTATAGTAACACAGAATGTGCAGTTGTCATTGGCTGTTCTCCTGAGCCAGTGAAATTACATGGTGACGTGTTGTTAGTGCCATAGGAGGCGGTCTTGACTTGTGAGAGAGAGACCCTGCCCTGCTGCACTGCGTGGTGCGGCCTAGTTGATTCCTGGGGCCCCCTCTGCCTGCTTTTTCATTTGTGCGGGTGCCAGGGTGTGCACCCTCCCTCCCCCCCTACTCTGAGGCCCCGACAGGAGACCAAGAACCAGCCGGCAAAGCAGGTAAGTCACTTGTTGTTGCATGCGGTGCAGCCTGAGCCTGTCACAGTCAAGTGATCAGGCAAGCAAGGCCCAGGACGGGGCCCGGGCGGTGGCGCGGTCCCCTGAGGTGTCCTGACTGCCCAGGAGTCAGGACCCCACTAGGGGCCCGTCCGCGCCTGGGCTTCTGGTTGTGTGACCTGTGTGCAGTGTGCTGCTGACTGCAGTCAGTGCCAGGCCCAGGCCAATTTCTGTGACCGGGGGCTGCTGCTGCGGCCGGGCCCGTGGATTGTGCCCAAAAGTATGTTTTTTACTTTTTTCTTTGAAAACCTGACCTTCCGTGGGATGGGTGGCCGGGGCCCCGCCCCACGGAAGGTAGGTTTTAAATGAAATAACTTATTTTGAGTGGCGGCTGCGGCCCATCACTTTGAAAGTGATGAGCCTCAGCCACCCAAATATATGTTTTTTCTATTAAAATCTTACCTTCCGTGGGGCCGCTGCGCCACACACCTATTTTTGTCATCATCAGGCTCAGCATGGCCATGGTGGTGGTGGCCCCATGGAAGGTAGCCTAAGTGATTGGGGCAAGGCAGGGCAAAGCCCAGGACTGGGGAGCACGGGCGGTCGCATGGTCCCACAAGTGTCTGTCACAAAAGGAATTAATTGTCGTTTCAAACTTTGACCACTTTTTCATTGGTGCCGAGCCCGACTCGAGACAATTGTATGTCCCAGTCCGACCCTGGATAGCATTCATCTAAGCGAAACATGAACTGTGAATTTTTGCCTGGGTGTTTCCGTTCTTCCTTTTAATGTTATCGGCCTCATTAGTTCACAAACAAGCTTCAGCGAGGGGACCCGGAACGGTGCACGTATTGAGCGGAAACCAAACCGGCTGCACTTTGCGAGAAAAGCCCATGCAAAGATGAACTTCTGTAATGCTATTTCGGGCTTAAAGATACACACATGGAAACTAGACGTGGATAAACATGGTGCACATGCCCACTAATTTGTCGTCATAAATAAAAGCACTAGTTGAGTATTCGTGTATAATTCTCAACCATCTTTTGCTGTCATTGTTTTACATAATTCCAGCGTATGTTTTCTATCCTGATGTGTGGTTTATACACCAGATGTGGTCCCTTAACCTGGGTACAATACACTCCGAGCATGTGCTCCAAATGAGAGCACATGCAATCATCAGATAGGAATCCTCAGATAGGGAGGTGGTTGTCTGTTACTCCCCGCAGTGTAGTGAAGTATGTCAAGAACATGTCAGTGGGAACGAGATATCCGAATATGCACTCTCCTCAGGCTCCTGAAATTGGGTGACAATACATATTTCGTTTTTTAATATGTGTTCAGGTGGAAGGAGGCCCTAAAGCAGAAGTAGCACAGGCCGATGATTTCACAACAATGTCTTGCAGAAATGACTTTTTCCAAGTACTCCAACACCATTCTCATGCTTGAAGGAAGGGTGAAGGGGGATGCATTTATGAGATGTGATGACTGATTAGGGCTTAAGAGTAAATTGATTACACAAAACACCTGGATGAGGTGACTGAAGAAAGGGCTGAGGGGAGGGTGCTCTTCCTGGAGGTAACCGATTAACAATACTTGGTGTATTTAACTGACTGCCAGATGGGGCAGAAGGGGTAGAGACAAATACAGTGCAACAGTGACTTAAACAGAATTCTTTTTTATTTATTTGCATTTTTAAAGCGCTCACGCAACCCGGGGGCATCGAGGAGCCGTTACAGGAGGAGCATGCCTTAGTTGCGTATTTACTACTAGCCTATGCCAGCAGTTGCTGCAGCACCAAACATGTGACATGGAGCAGCAGCAGTGTGATGGGCTGGTGGTGGGCCGATCTAGGTAGGTCTAGCACTGAAATTTTACACGCGCCAGGCCCATCGCGTGTAAAACTCCCCGCGCACCCCTCGAAATACACGTACCCCACTCGCACCAGGCCTATCACGTGTAAAACTCCCCGTGCACCCCTCGGAATACACGTACAATGCTCGCGCCAGGTAAATTGCTTGGAAAAAGTATGTGTATTCCGAGGGGTGTGCAGGGAGTTTTACATGTGATGGGCCTGGCGCGAGCGGGGTATGTGTATTTGGGGGATACGCAGGGAGTTTTACATGCGATAGGCCAGGTGCGAGCGGGGTACGTTTATTCCGAGGGGTGCGCGGGGAGTTTTACACGCGATGGGCCTGGCGCAAGCGGGGTATGTGTATTTGGGGGTACGCGGGGAGTTTCACACGCGATAGGCCCTGTGCGAGCGTGGTACGTGTATTTGTGGGGTAGCGGGGAGTTTCACACGTGATAGGCCCTGTGCGAGCGGGGTACATGTTTTAAAACTGCTTATAGAGCTGCTGTTTTTAGAAAATGAATTCTCTAATTGACCTAACTGAGCTTTTGCTCTCATTTCCAAATCTATTGGCATAACATGACCATCTAAAACATCACAAGATTTTATCTCCACAATATTTTGCTTCTCTGACAGTAGCATTGTAGGGTTAAACATGTTACACTCTGCCAGTGTGCACAGCAAAGCAACACAAGGAATGTTTCTTTCCTTTAGAGTAAGCATGACATCAGACGGACTGCAATCTGCATGAAACATACTAGAAATCAGTCTTCCCTTTAAGACTGCGTTTAAATTCTCCTCAAGAACACCTATATGAATCTCATGAAGCATTGTTGCATACTCCTAGTGGGTAATTCATAGAATTCGGCACACAAGTGGCGCATGCGGCTGGTGCACAGAGTGCACGTGCAGCTTTCTGCGCCAGCTGCGTGCGCCAAAACCTATTCAGGTGCAGAGTGTATTCATGGATTAATACATCCATAAGCAGCCGTGGCGCAGAGTGGCGCAGCTACCCTGCAGCAGTGCCAGTTACGCCCTCAACCCCGCCCCATGCGCCAAAAACATTGCACAAATCCAGTACATGGCGCAAAGGGCAGTGGACCAGCATACAGCCCCCCAACCACGAAAACGCATGTAAAACTCCCCGCGCATCCCCCAGAATACACGTACCCTGCTTGAGTTAGGCCCATCGCGTGTAAAACTCCCCATGCACCCCTCGAAATACATGTACCCCACTCGCACCAGGCCTATCGCGTGTAAAACTCCCAGCGCACCCCTCGGAATACACGTACAATGCTCGCGCCAGGTAAATTGCTTGGAAAAAGTATGTGTATTCCGAGGGGTGTGCAAGGAGTTTTACATGTGATGGGCCTGGCGCGAGCGGGGTATGTGTATTTGGGGGATACGCAGGCAGTTTTACATGCAATAGGCCAGGTGCGAGCGGGGTATGTTTATTCCGAAGGGTGCGCGGGGAGTTTTACACGCGATGGGCCTGGTGGCAGCGCGGTATGTGTATTTGGGGGGTACGCAGGGAGTTTCACACGCGATAGGCCCTGTGCAAGCAGGGTACGTGTATTTGGGGGGTACGCAGGGAGTTTCACAAGTGATAGACCCAGTGCTAGCAGAGGGGTACATGTATTTGGGGTGTACATGGGGAGTTTCACATGCTATTTGGCATTGTGGGCCCTCCAGGTGTGTGATTTCCCCCCTCCCCATGCTCTGCAGGCAGCCCATACCACAGGCGACTACCCTACAACCCTCACCATGTCCTGCAGGCAGCCTACATGGCACCATGCACTTGTGAGCACACTTGTGAGCACCGACTCATGTCCCCCACCCATCCACCCACCCCCAGTGATGGGCACCAGCCAGCAGGCCCCAACTCATGTCCCCCTGCATCCCCACCCACCCAGCAGTGATGGGCACCTGCCAGCAGGCCATAACTCATGTCCCCCTGCACCCCCACCCAGCAGTGACAGGCACCTGCCAGCAGGTCCTGACTCATGTCCCCCCACCCACTCCCCCACCCACCATTGACGGGCACCTGCCAGCAGGTCCCGACTCATGTCCCCCTGCACCCCCACCCACCCAGCAGTGATGGGCACCTGCCAGCAGGCCCTGACTCATGTCCCCCCACCCACTCACCCTCCCAGCAGTGATGGGCACCTGCCAGCAGGCCCCGACTCATGTCCCCCTGCACCCCCACCCACCCAGCAGTGATGGGCACCTGCCAGCAGGCCCCGACTCATGTCCCCCTGCACCACCACCCACCCAGCAGTGACGGGCACCTTCCAGCAGGCCCTGACTCATGTCCCCACCCACTCACCCACCCACCATTAATGGGCACCTGCCAGCAGGCCCCGACTCATGTCCCCCTGCACCCCCACCCACCCAGCAGTGATGGGCAACTGCAAGCAGGCCCCGACTCATGTCCCCCCACCCACTCACCCACCATTGACGGGCACCTGCCAGCAGGCCCCGACTCATGTCCCCCACCCGACACGTCATCACACTCCAGACCCATGGGCCTTATGGCCACCCAAATCCCACCCCATGCCACCCCAGTCCAAACACCTCAAAATGAATTCCCAAAGTCATGATAGAAAATACATAACCAGCATGCCCATGAATGCCATGCCATGTCCCTCAGACCCACACAATGGTGACACATGACTGTGAAAAACAACATTGTGACATGCACAAAACAATTGATAGAAGACACCACAAGTAAAGTAAAGAAAAAAAGTGTATTGAAGAATCAACAAAATTAATAAAACCAAATCACACAATAATGAAAAGAAATAATCCAAGTCCGGAACTCCAAAATTGCTCCAAAAAAATTAATGCTGCAACCAATAAAATACAAAGTAAAATGGCTCCTATGGGTCTGTCCATAAAATAATTTTAAAAAACAGCAAAGTATTCCACCATGGGTCCAAGAAATAGAAATTCACATCAAAACCTATTTACAAAAGAACATCCAAGGGTCCATGAGCCCAACAATCCAAAGGAAACCTACAAAAAACCCTACCTAATAAATAACTATATACAAAAAGGTGGGGCATAGTCTATGTGCCCCAAATGAAAGAAAAATAGAAAGGAAACCTAACACTAATGAACTACATACAATGGCAGCGCGCAAGTCCTACGGCTCACTTGTTGATTTCCTGGGCCAGGGCATCATCGAACTCCTGTTCAACGTCCTGGAGGCAGGCCAGTTCCCTGGCCCAGAGGTCTCGCAGGGATAAAACCATGTCCACCTCAAACTCCCTGTGAATTTCCTGAAGGCACTCAGTCCGCCTCAACGCCCTGAGCATGGAGTTCTCTGCCCTGACCATAGTGAGCCTTGCCCTTCCGCCCACCACTGCTCCGCATCTATTTGCCAGCCCAACCGCTGCCACACGAAGACACTGCCAATCCAGGATTCTCCTACCCTCCGGCCGATGCCTTCCCCTCTGATGTTGATGGCCCCGAGCCATCATCGCTCGCACCTTGAGCCTGCTGCTGCTGTGCATGTGCCCTGCCTGTGGATGCCTGCATGTCCTCCTCCTGCTGGGGTCCAGTTGTGGGGGTGGCCACCCCTGCTGGACCTCCCACTCCTGACTGTGGCAGGGATGTGTCCTCCACCAGCCTGTTCACTGGGTCAGGGGCAGCTCCAGAGGGTAGCCAGGTGATACATGGCCAGGAAGATGGCACAGAGGATGACTGGCGCATAAGGGGTTCAGTTGAGGAGGGGGTCGGTAGAAGGTCCAGCACACAGAGGAACCCAGCACTGGTGACCCATCCTAGTAGGTCGACGCGGTCAATGAGGAATCTAAAAAACATGCAGAATAGTCACGAGAGCCCTGCACGTCATCCCGGATGCCACGTTGACACAGCGCCACCCCAGCCAGGACAGGCTCAACACGGTCCCAGATTGCCATGTCCGCAGGGAGAGGAAGGCCAGTTGTTGTTTGTGGATCCCCTCCCTGAAAACAGGTCTGGACGAAGGCATCCCTGGTGGTGTGGGATGATGCAGTCCCAGGATCGGGGACAGGATTACACACAGGCACTTCTGTGGCCGCCTGTGCTGCCTCCTGTCCCTGCCCCTGGTCTGCACCACTAGCACCAGTTGGACCCCCCTCCAGACCTCATGTGTGGCCCTTCCACGGCCACCTCCTCAACTAAACCCCCCACCGACCTGGATGACTCTGTGCCATCTTCCTCCATAGGCCCCTGTGGGGTCTCAGCAGCCCCTTCTGCTGCTGAGGAGTCCACCTCCGACCTCCATCTCTTGGACCTACTCTCGGCAGCTGTGGCCACAGATGCGGCACCAGACTCCTCACTCCCCAACGAGATGACAACCTGGGAGGGGAGCTGGGCCTTGCGTCTGCAGCTGGTGGTGGGATCCCTGCCGCTGTGCTCCATAGCACTGTCTCCGCCCGCTGCAGACAGTGAGAGACAGAACACAGGCATCAGGGCACTGTACAATGGTCTGATACACACATTATAGTTGTACATGAGTGGCAGTGTCAAACTTCACACATGGCATCACACTCCCCAACACACATATCATTTGAACCCACACACATGCGCAAATTCACAGGAATGTTGCAGCAGACAGCACCATCCGTACACATACAACAGCATGAGCATCTGAAGGTTAGCCTGACGTCACATGCAACACAGGGAGTGCCAAATACATGCACACACGCACCAGACATACATGCAACTGTACATCTCCACCACCTGTCGCATTGAAATCATCGGCATCCATGTCACATCTGTCAATCAGCCTCCTACATGTCGCTGTAATATGCATCCATGGTGTATCACAGTGGCACACATGTCAAATACACACACACACACATGTACATTGTGCACATACATGAAGGTGAACCAGCATCCACGAGTCACTCCACAACCATGCCACAGTACATACACAGAAATCTAAACATGTGTGCACCCACACATGCATTTGGGCACCATGCATTTGAACACATACACCACTGATGTGCCTCACACATGATTGGACTCACATGCAGCAGGCTCATGTCCCTGTACATACACATCCATACATGGGCCTTTCAAGACGTATGTCCAACCTGTACACTCCTGGTGAAGGGGCCCCTGAGGGACCCTCGCTTGTGGAAACAAGGCACAATCACCACACACAAACTGATATGCCAGACACGAAGTTGTAATCCCAAAAATCTAGGGTTTATTGCAAGGCAAATAGTTTCAGTTGGCCAACTGGTCTCACGCCCCGCGACGTGTGTGCTACCAGACCTCAGGGGACGCAAGAACCCAGAAGAACATACAACTGTTACATATATACAAAACAAGCATCTTGTAATCTGTAGTGACACATTCTATACCACCCCTAATGCATTCCCTTTGAACAAGGAATGATGATTGACAATAGTGACGAGTATGACACCTTCTAACATCTATTTAGCAACAGTTTGCAATTCCTGCAACCCCGCAGGCACAATTCTTTGTTTGAAGAACACAGCGCTTTGGTTTCTACAGGCAAGCTGTGCGTAGAGAGAGACACATTCCAGGCCTTGCTATCTCTTCATTTCTATTTGTGTACCGAGGGGTCAACTTGCTCTCCAAGGCTCTACCGGGCTCAGGAGAGGGGGGGCACAAAGAAGAGCAAAGGAAAGCATAATTCAAGTCATTTTAATGTTCGCTCTAGCATTTCTTCTGTTCTTACCCAGACTAGTGAGCATCTGTTGTTCTGATTGAAATGCCTCACTGTTCATCCTTCAAGGATATACGCGGGAGGGACCAGGCATTTCTGTCTGACCTGCTGGGTCATGTTTCATCTTGCCACTCGCGGCCTTGCATTGCGCACCAGTGAAGCAGAATGATATTTCAGCAAAGCAGTTTTACATGAGGCAAAAAGGCACCGTTAAAGAAAACAGGGAGAAGACAAAATGGCGATTTTAGTCACTTTAAAATGGCCGCACCTTTGTCAAGCTTAAGCTACATTTTTCTAATACTAAACACATGAGGCGGTTGGTCTTCGGCCAACAAAATATCGATCGAGGGGGTGTCTATTTTTTCTGGACTGACACTGGCACACCTCAACATGCACAGCATCCAATCAGTACGCATGTACACTTACCACTCGATTCCGGGTGGGTCTGCCTCTGAAGGACCTGGAGGTGGAGCTCTGTGTGTATAAGTTCCAGGACCCTCATCTGGTTGTCGGTAAGGTGGATCCGGCACCCCTCAGCATCCGCTGCCTTCAAGAGGCGCCGGGCCTTGCTGAGGGTCCTAGACCTGAAGTCCTCCCAGTGCTTCCGGACGTGTTGCATGTCGCGAGCTGCCACCCCCTACACGTTGATGGCATCCATGATGTCCTTCCAGATCCTCTTCAGTCCATTCATGGCGCATGAACTTCCAAAGAGGACATCATAATGCCCCAGGACTTGCTCCACCAGGATGCCAACTTCAGTGGCACTGAAGCTAGCAGCCCTCCAACTCTCTGCTGGGGGGTTGCCACTGGTGCCAGATGGTGTGTCGGACATGGCAACTCCTGATGCAGGTGTGGTTGGGCAACTGGGTCCTGGGGCTGGGCTGTGGAGTGATGGAATACCAGTCGGGAGTCTTCTGTGGCAGCAGGGCTGGTCACGGCAACTGGACCCCTGTTGATGGCTGACGTGCAGGCACCAAATATAAGGGCACATGGCCAGCAGGCAGGCAGGCAGCAGCAGATGGCAGGTGGGAGTGTGCTAGGGGCTCTGGGGGACAGGAAAATGCCCTTCGTGGTCTTCCATCTGTTGTCGCGTGGCCAGCTTGATATGGAGTGATTTGGCACGTGCAAAAAGTGCACGTCAGCGTGCAATTCGAGGAAAGGCCCTTGGCACGTAAACGCGTATGTGACGTGATACGCAGGGGCATTTCCCTCAGCACGGGTGCATCCGCATGTGCAAAAAAATCACATACGCGTGTTAATGCATGTAATTCAAGGAAAGGGCCTAAGCGCGTAAGAGAAGTGATGCGCACAGGTTTTTCCCTCTGCACGGGTTAAAGGTGAGCGGGGCCAGCAGTTCTCTGTACGTGCCTTTCATGGAGACCAACGTGTGTGTTGCTACTTCGTGTTGTTTTGCGCGCCATCACAACTTCACAGCGGATCAAGGATGTATCTCTTTTTTTGGCGGTTGTATTGGCTACGCGTGTTTTTCATTATCACGCTAGTCTGACGGTGAGGTGTGCACACTCTTTTTCCCACTGCGGGTGCCCCTGTGTATCGCGTACCCATTTTTGAGGTCATAGTAGCCTGCGTGTCCCATGCGTATGTGTTTTTCATGTCCCTGGGTGCCACCGCGTACTGCTGGAGGTTAATTCCACACACATGGGCTACCAGGTGTTGCATGCACGGTTTTACTGCAGTTTTGGGGTGCATGAGCATTGCGTGACCCATCACTTTATCACCGCGGTCACATACAGCCTTGCAGGTGCACAGGGGTGCTGTTATGATCTTATATCCCACCCCCTTCACCCCAATTGCCCAGGACAATTGTCGTGTACACCTCCCATTGGCACTACCACATCTGTGCCGGCACTACTACATCTGTGCCATGGCTTGGAGGCCACGAAAGGTGAGGGGCACCTCAGCTGGGCATACTCCACGTGGCGGGCATGGTCAGGGACATGGTGGCCAGGGAGTAGGAGGACTCCAGGCTGTTCTGGGTGGCTGCAGATGGAGAAGAGGCAAGGGTACGCCACTTCGGCACGATGTTGTGCCACGTGTTGGTGCAGTCATGCCACCACCCCCTCGGCTCCGGGAGATGCAGTTCTTGCATCTGGCACTGGCGCCCATGTGACCCGCCAGTCCGTTTCATCGACTGCCAAGGGCCCAAGGGCAGTGGTAGCTGGAGGTGCAGCTGTGGACACCACCACCCAGGCTCAGGGTCTGCCAGCGTCGGCTGCGTTGGCACCTGAAGAGTCCCTGGAAGATTTCCAGGAGGTCAGGAGGCACACCGTAAGTGCACGCAGGGATGCCCTGACCGAGGCACGTGTCCCTGGGGCAGTAATGTCCTCTGGTGCCCCGACCAGCCGGGTGTTGGCAAGTGCATGGACAGATGCAGCCGACACCAAAACAGTTGTGAGTCTACCATCCAGGACAGTCCCAGTCAATGACCCTGGCACAGTGGATGTTGCTGCGCAGGGTCCATTCCAGGGCACCCAGCAGCCACTGATGCAAGTCAAGGCTTCCGTCCTTGTACAACCTGCCACTCGCTCGGTCCAATCCACCAGTGCCATAGCCCATACTGATCAGGGTGGCATTTGCCAGCCAGGGTCCTGACCACTGTCCAAGAGGAGGAAGGTTGCACCTGCAGTAGAGGCTGGGACCCCAGACCCAGCTCCTGCCTCCGGCACATCGAGGAAGAAGCCTTTCTGCAAGCAAGAACTGGACTTCCTTTGGAATATGTGCGGGGCCACAACCGTAATATGCTAGTGGGGCCGAATTGTCAAACTACGGCTGCCCATCGTATGTCCCACTGGAAGCAAGTTACAGATTGTGTGAGTGCATTCGGCATTGAGGTGCGCACAGCTCAAGAGTGCAAAAAGCATTGGGATGACCTCAAACGCAGTACTAAGGCAAAGCGTGCCTTACTTCACACGAGTCAGTCGATGCGGTGTTCATACCGGCAGGAATGGTCGAAGGAGTGGGAGAGATGCTGGACTCTGATGCCCCGTCTAGTGAGTGTTGTTGCGTATTTGTTGAGGCCATGTGTGGTTTGCTTGTGTGATGTGTTCTGCTTGACTGCCACTACATGTCATGTGTACATGGTTCTCATGTGCAAGTCATGCAATGCTTCACTGATGCATGCCTGTTGTGCAGGATGCTGGACATGTAGAGCAGACGGGGACTGTCCTCATCGACACACTTGCACCCTACACACATGCTACTCACCCGGCTGCCCCTCCGGTCCATGTTCCAGCTCACTGGCCCTTCTGCATGTCGCCTGGGGTGCCTTTCCTCTCAGCACTGGGACGATGTCATTGCATGACTAATGTAAATGTGTCTTCAGCCTGCATGCGGTTAATCCGCGTAGGAATGCTCCCTTGCCCCTCCACCCTCTCTGCACCTCAATTTCACCATGGCACTGGTGTGCATCATGTTGGCGTACTGCAATGGCCTCTTCAAGGCTCCTGTGTACATGCAAACGTCCACCAGCCAACCTGCCAGACACATACAGTGGGGTACATCCTCTGTCCTTCATGCAGGGTGTCTCACTTGGACTGTGCAGATGGCAGATGCTCCACAGGGACATGGGTGCCCATTCATGCTCCATGTGCATTCCATGCATGCCCCTATGTGTCCTTGACACAATGATCATTGTAGTACGTGTCCAGGATGACCTACATTTCATGGCATTTGATAATCATTACATGCCCACTCTGGCTCAGTCCAGCATCACACAGAGGTTTAGGGTGTCACAGTCTGTGTGCGGCACAGGCCTCCCCCTGTTTCAGGCCCACTGACTGTGTTCAAATGGTGTAGTGGCTTCTGCACACATGGGTGTACTATTGAGGGTTTATCATGTGTCCTGCTTACTGTCCCATCATCATTTGCTGTTTTGTCAGTTGACTCAGATGATGCAATTGACGCTAGTCAACGCTGTCTGTCAATCCACAGGTCTCTGGTCACCCTTTCGCTGACATGCAATGCCTCCCTGCATTCTCACTTAGGGGAGGTGGGGGGGTTTGCTTGTAGCCATGCAACCCATTGCATGCATATTTCACGTGATGCCTGATCTTGCCCTTGCACTGCCTTCACGTTTATTGATAGACATCATAAGGTACTTGTTCATGTAGATAGTGGGTAACGTTCACATGTGCTGCACTGCATCAACCCACTTCTGAGCCGTGTTACACCCTTCTACATGCCTACTCACTGATGCAATTTCAAAGTCACCTGGCATGTATGGCCAGTTTTTCATCCCTTCTCTGTCATGAATGCAACGGGTACGGGTGCCTCCTGTGACACGTACTCAGTATTGGAACTCCCTAGTGGTTGCTTAGATGAGTTAATTGGTCAATCTACGGCCTATACCAACTGGCATAGGACACTGATTGGATGTAGCCTGCCAATCGGGTTGTAATGACTGTGGAGCTTCCTTCACGTGTGTATGTGCGCACTTCCACATACATCAAAGCAAGCAGCATTGTAGCTGCTTGCTTTGGTGTATTGGATTCTGGTCATGTTCACAATACAGGTGTATGAGGAAATAGGTGTTTTTGAACGATTTCACATGAACATATGCAAGCAGCTTCAACATTGTGTGGTACAACATTGCGAGTACTCACGTATGTGTTTGCGAAAGTGCCCATTTACACATGTGTCTTCCACAGCTTTTTTGTTGACTGACTAATATGTAGTTGATAGATGTTTATGCTGGTGAGATTTCTGTATTGCGCACGTTATGTGGAACTGGCATGATCCCAAAGGTTCATTGTTGTGCAGTATGTGTAGGCCCAGGCCCACTTAGCTACTATGGTGGGTCCTGGGCGTGGAGATTTCCACAAGGAATGATGTAATAGGGCACATTCATAGCCCAATATGCTCTATCATGCCCTGAGGGGTGTTGTGGAGGCCTCATGCCCTGCAGCTCGGACGGTACTGGGCGTTATGGTCCCTCATGCCTGGTTGCAGGCCCTTGCTTTACTTGGGACATTCACTATATCTACATGGCCCATGCCACCTGGCACGGGCCGAGCTGCAGATGGATGTGTCTATACTGATGATGATGCTTTAGTGATGCATGTCTACATGAATGTTACCTATGTCATTGTGTGTTTGGAGTCACTTGCAGAAGTGGTCAGAAATGCTTATGGTGTGTTGCATCTCTTAGTTGTCATCTGTCTTTTCTGCCTGTGACATGTGCCTGACAGAAGTGGCGTCTGATGGAATTCATATCCTACATTTTGTACTTGTGTAGGCTTTGCTATCTAGACACATCTATTTCTGCTATTGGGATGTGTTTGCATATCAAGGCCACTGGATGAATGCCAGGTTCTCATTTGTGTGTGACGTGTCTGCTTCATGTGTTGGTTGACTACGTGATGTCTTTGTGTGTGTGTGTTATGTGCTTCTGACATGTGTACTAATGTTTATATTTTCTCCACTTTTCAGATGATGACGCAATGGAGCCAGAGGATGGTGTTGTCATGCCAGTCACAGGGTTGCTATCACACCAGCAACCCAGCACAAGTGGGGGTCGTGGGGTGGTATGCCACGAGAAACTACTTGTGTTACAGACCATCTTGTCTAGGGCTGGCAATGAGTCTGGCTCGGATGATCACTCTGCGACAATGTCGAGTTGGATGTGTATTGGGTCCATTCACCAGGGGTGAGTGATTCTGATGTGTACGCTCCTCTGTCCGCGACACCTGCACTGAGGGGCCAGATGGTGGTGGCACCTCCGCCTGTGGTGGATCGGGATGCAGGGTCACCCTCCACTCCAGTTGCTGATGTGCCTGGGGCATCACATCAATGGAGGAATGTAGTCCTGCAGCTGCGGGCAGTGCCATCCCAACAAGGACGTTGGCTCCTTGGGCCCTGCAGGTGTCAAGCACAGCAACGCGGTGGCCATGCACCACTGGGGTATACTGAGTGGGAGCAAGCCATGGTTGCCAATTCAGAACATCAGGGGGCAGCAATTGATAACATCGCTGAGAGCATGAAATGTGTGGCCCAATCCATGCTACCCCCTGCTAGGCAAGTGGAACTCCAGCACCGGGTGGCACAGTCCAAAGGCCGCTCGCTCAGGCTGGGCATGGCGGCCTCAGACAGGGCACGCCATGCTGAAATGGTGTCTTTGTGTCAACCAATTGCTGCTGACACAGAGGAACACATAGAGGCCATGAGGGTTGACTATGAATCCCTCAAATCTACTCTGGCTGAGCTCTTGATGCCCCAGAGGATGCGTTCAGAGGAGAGGTTGGAGCAGCTAAAGAATACCATCTCGGCTGAGCTACCTGCTTGCCGGGAGGTGACCCAGTTGTCCAGTCAGGCCATGTAGGAAGAACTCCGTGTTACAGGTGTTACCTTGCAAGAAGAAGCACGCGTATCACACGAGATTCTACATGCTGACCTACGTGTCATTGCCGCACAGAACCAGGCTCACCGACCCCACAGACCTGCTGCGGACGAGGGGCAAGCTGTGCCTAGGCATGGTCAGGGTACTGTGCCACGTCAACCTTTTCAGCCAGAGGGTGATGAGGACGACGAGTTATCTCCCACACAGGTCGGGCTGTGCAGGCGTTGAGCCCATGGAGTTTTTCTTTTCTCAACATTATCACATGTGTGTGTTGAGGTGCACCCTGTACCTCCCCCCTCTTGGGTGCCTTCCCCCGGGTCGTATGTGGCCATTTTTGATTTTTGTAGTTAGTTTAGTTAGTTAATATGGTTTTTGATAGTTAGTTTAATTAGGTAATATAGTTTAAAATTGCTTGTCTATTGTGCATTCATGTGACGGTGTGGTGCTTTGTGGCTTTTGAAAGCATCCACTGTCTTTTCCAGCTGGGCCCTTCAAGCTTGTCTCGTGTATGTGTTTGCGGCTTGGGGTCCTGACTCACATAGGCCACTCCTGCTTCCCTTATCCATGGGCTCGCAAGGATGGTTCGGTGTAACAACCATTTACACAAAGGCTTTGGACTTTCGTCATATCTGAGGCCTGTCTGCTGCTGTACTACTTGTGTTAACACCCCTAGTGGGGATTGAGTGGGTTCTAATTGCGGCATGTCTGTAATCAATGTGTGTGAGTACATGATTGATATTTCCATTAATTGATGTGTATTGTGATGTATGTTCTTTTATTTCCTGTATATGTGCTTGATGTATTTCATGCTGTAGACAGTAGCCTGCACTCTTTGCCTGTCAAAGTCACACTGATGGAGGGAGGAGTTTGAATGTATGTCTCTAACATGGCCCAGTGACAACCAACATGAAGACACACACACAGGGAACTTTCAAGCCTTATTAATATATTTTATGCCCTTTCTGCAGGAAAATTAGCCTCCAGATTACCTTTGCCAGCAGACACAGGGCCAAGTACTACTGAAACCTGGCCACGTTCGGTGGTGCAGACGTGCGCATGTGTGCGCAAGCAGAGCACAGGGCTTGAGCTCAGACGTCCGACAGAAGCAGACATGTTTCCAGGAGCTCCAAGCAAGGTGAGCAGCACAAAGGGCCACACCGCAGCCAACCTTCCACCAGGCCACTTGCACATGCATGCTAAGTAGCGCCAGTGCTGGGGAGCTTGGCCAGGCATTGTTGTAGAAGCGCACAGTACAGCTAAGATGCATTGAGGGACAAATGCCAAGTAGCTTTACAAGTTTTCAGGGGCACAAGCAGGGGCCGTCACACATATCCTCGAGTCCCCCCTGCTCCATAGAAGCTGAGTTATTAGCGCAGTAGCGTTCCTAGCCAGAAACTAATACAGCGCACAGGGACACCCAGCGGGGCACAGAATCATGTGCAGTGCATATCATTTGCATGTGCAAATTGCCACGTGCACTTCCTATTGAAATCCGCGGCTGCCAGAACACGACTTGTACTGAAGTCGCACCTTGCTATACGTGTCTAGCAGCTCACCCAGGGACCATTCTATCATGTGTGATTCTTGACGCATTGGTCTTGCATTTACTGCGCCCCCACGTGCGCCTGCCTTACTGCATTGACAGTGTATGAACCATAATGGGGCAAGCTAACGTATACGTACAAAGCAGCAGACAAGAGTGTTTGTTTGTGGAGAAGTCAATTACTTTGGGGCACGAATGGTGTTGTGTGTGTGTGTGTTTGAAACACACAAAGATTAGTAACTCACGCTCTCTTTGCAGCATTGAGCTGATCCTGTTACCGGACCTGAGAGTGCGCAGGCAGGAGGCCAGCACTCATCCCAGAGATAAGTCTCTCTTTGTCTTGCATTTGACTCATTTGGCACAATGTGCATGTAGAACATGGTTTCTCTGATTGAGTATGTGTAATTGTCAATAGTTGTATTTTGTATTTTGCCTACTTTCAATTGCCAATCCAACTCCCCTCTCCTGCCCCTCTTTCTGGTTATCCTGAATACCAATGCCTGTCCAAACAACGGATCCCTGACCCTCTTTCCCTGCCGGGGTCTCGGAGGCCTGTGTAAGTTTTACCTTGCAGGCGCCCAGACCACGGAGGTGGTGGTTGGTTCGTGCCACTCCTGCGCCTGGAGACCTGAGCTGTGACACTACCCATCATTTGTTGCATCCTCATTGTATATTGTGTTGTGAAAAAGGTACCCATCCTGTTGAACCATTGTTGAAGTGTGCTACCTTGGTAGTTCCATCATTCTGCTCGCACATGTGCTTGGACATTTTTTGCTACTTCAAGTAATCTACTGGAGACTCTTCCAAGGTATTTTTGTGCATAGAGGCTTCTTCCCTGGTTTCGGGGTTTGGCTCCTTGGAGTTCTCTGCGATTTGGTATTTTTACCAGTAAAGGAGACCTCTGAGGGGGCTGGCCCATATTTACACACAAGGTGGAACATGAAGACCAAGGGGTAGTGGGATCCTGTAGCCAGGTAGACTAGAAGGGGGAGGGCTACATACCCCAGACACAGTTGTTCAGAAGGTCATGGTGATGTGTAAATGAGGGAGGGCCTTTTGTTGTTGGACAGTAAGCCTGGCCTACAGTGTTAGGCCCCCTCTCTGACAATGTCATAATGGGGTACTATGTACATGATGTGTTCTGCTGGTCAATGGCTGTTCCTGTGTTGTATTTACTTTTCAGGTGTCAGGGGATTGTTGTGGTTTGACATGCTGGGGTATACACATGGGCAATGTTCGCATGTGATATGTACAGGACACTGAGGGTCACTTTTCATATGCATATATTGAGTGCATGTCCCTACTGACATACACAGTTACACAATGCTCCACCACACGTACAACCACACTTCCATGCCCACAGGTGCTGTGTCCCTGCAACGCCTGATCAATTGACAGTTGGGAATCGTGTACATGCATCAATAGGTTGTTTATTTTGTTTGTCCTTTTGATGTGATGCTCAAGGTGTATCCCCAACACAATGGCTGCTCACTGTGCTGTGTGTTGAGCAGTGTGTTGCAGGAGACACACACAGCACACAGGTTAGGGAGTAGCCATTTTGGCTTGCCCAATGTGCATGTGAACTGTCATTCAGTCTTTTGTTCATGCTACCACTGGTGGAAAGCATTTGTGCATGACTTGGTATGTATGGGAGGTTGTTGGTCAGTAATTTCATCTGATTTCATGTCAGGCGTCATTGTGTCGGGCCACTTTCCATTTATCACATGTCACTTTGTATTTTATTGGTCATGTGTTGGGCTTTTTCTGTTGCATGCAATGTCATGGAGTGGCAGACAAGGGTGATGTGGGTTGGGAGGGTTTGGGTGACGTACCAGTGATTGTCATGGCCTGTTTTGCAGGGGGTGGTGTGATTCACACCTTGCATGTGTTCCTTTTGGTCACACAAGATTGGTTATGTTTAAATAGCTAGAGATGCACACAATGTAGCACTTCCGTGGCAACATTCTCAGGGTGGTAAGGTTGTGAAAGTTGACTGTCTCTTTGTCATCATCGATTGTCCCTTGGTATGTGCCAGGCTTGTGTGCACTCCGCAGGGGTGGGAGTTTAGGTGAAAAATGTGGCCACAAGCTGGCTCTGGGCTGCTTCGCCACGTGCCCTTTTCACCTCCCATGGGCAGTGCCTGTGCATGTGGTTGGGTATGTGGGAGCACCACCATGTCCACTGGTATGTTCTGCCGTGTTGCAACATTGTGCAGGACACATGCTGCCAAAATGATGCTGCACACTACTGGGAGTGCATATAGTAGCTGGCCGCCAGAGCGGTCAAGGGTGCGGAAGCGTGACTTGAGCACTCCGAATGTGCGCTCCACTATGGCCCTGGTTGCAATATGGGCAGTGTTGTATCTTACCTGGGGTGGTGTTGTGGGGTTCCGGATTGACGTCATCATGTGGTTGCTCAGAGGGTAGGCACTGTGCCCTGGGGAGGTGATAATGGTTGTGATTAGTTGGGTTTGTGTATTTGTCTGTGTGTGACATGCATGCACGTGCACAGGCCTTTCTACTCACCTAGGAGCCATGTGTCGTCATGCTTCCCAGCTTCCAGGGCCCTGCTCAGGGTGGACATTCTGTATATGAAACGGTCATGGGTTGAGCCATGGTAGTTTGCATAGACAGAGGTGACGATTCCCTTTGCATCGCATACAACCTGCACGTTGATGGAATGCCAGTGCTTCCAGTTTTGATAGATGTGCTCAGTGGCCCTAGGTGGACGTAGGGCCACATGGGTGCAATCTATGGCACCAAGCACTTTGGGGAAGTGTGCCACCCTGTAGAAGTCCTGCACCACGGCCTGCCTTTCTGCCGGTGTTCTGGGCATGTATATGTGCCTGCGGACTGAGGGGCACGCAGTCATGATTGCCAACACCTGGTGTAGGCAGTGTGACTGCGTGGCCTGTGAGACCCCCCCCACTATGGCAGTTGTCCACTGAAATGACCCAGTGGACAAAAAATGTAGGACATTGAGCACCTTCTCCAAGGGGCCCAATGCTTGGGAGAACAGGGTGGGTGATGTAAGGTCATCTTCCTACTCCCTGAACAGGTCTAGGATGATACGAGGTGGAAACCTATACCTGCTATAGACCTGGTCATCAGGCATCCCAAAAAAGATGGTAAGGGGCAAAAAAATGTGGGGCATGGCTATTCTCCTCCTCCTGCGGTGTCCCACGATCAGTGCTGCGACAAATGGGGCATTCATCGTAGCTTTATATACGTGTTTGTTGTTGCGCACACTTTTATACTGCGCGTGGAGACGCTTCCGCCTGCCTTCGTGTGGCGGACGTGTTGCCGCCTTTGCGCGTCTTTTAGTGTGCGCGGGTTTCGCGTATTCGATTCCATGAATATGTGTTGTTCGTGTGCATGTGGGTGTTCCGTGTATTTCCCTGCAGTACTTCCGCAGTTACGCCTTCTTTTTCATGCGTTGTTCCCCATTCCGCAAAGTTACACCTTGTGTCCCGCCACCTTTTTGGTGTGTGCGCCGACGTTGTATGCTGTCACTATGCGCATCGCACATAGCGTTCGGGATGTTGCTGTGACGTGTGTGCCTGTGGGCGCCAGTCTCAGATTTTACGCACATCCCGCGCAGGCCCTTCCATGAATCGCACAAGTGCATGTGCGCTTGCTTTTTCACGCTTGCGCCGGCTTGTGCCAAGATTTGCAGCTCACATTTGTTACATGAATCAGCCCCTAAATCTGCTGATTGCTTTATATTAAGCAATCTTAATTATCCTTTCCTTTGAGTGTTTTCTTTTGCTTTCACACTATGGCGGCTTTTAATTTCATGAAGGTTATCTACCCCCTCTTTATCCATAGGTATCTGTGGTCTAAACAATAATTCATCAACTATTCCCACCACTTTCTCCACTAGGCCAAATAGCTTTGTTTAACAAAACGCTCACCTTATGACAAGAAAGACTTTTGGTTTTACCACAACACATCACAGGGACATTTGCCCTGCACATGCCAATATAAATTCACCTGCATTCAAATGGTGCATGTCATCAATGTTATTTGTGATGTCATCTTTGATGTCCTGGGTGTTAGTCTTAGTCTTAGCAATGCACGTAGATGGTGTGAGTTATGGTTGCTTAGCTTACTATAAAGGGGGAATGTGCAGTGGAGTTCGGGTGCACTGTGAAGTGTGACATTCCTTTAGTGAAGTCTTTTTAGTAAATGTACATATATATGTATGGCAGGGAAGGGAAAGAAAGGGGCTAAACAAGTGATGTTGTCATTGTTGGCATCATTGACATGTGAGATGACATATTTCATGGTCTGGTTGTCAGTTTTAGCAGTGAACAGGGGTGGTGGCAGGGTTGGGGGCTTAGTTGACCATAAATGGTGAATTTCAGGGTTCTTTTGGTTTTAATTTGAACCATAAAGGTGAGGTGGAAAGTTTGTTTTGTGAAGTGAACATGTTTTTGTTAGGGCAACCTAACCATAACATCCCCTCAACAAAGTTTTTTTTGTAGTGAATTTCACTGATTTTTTTGGAGGGCAACTTAACCATAGCGTCCCCTTAGCAAAGTTTTTTTTGTAGGGAATTTTACAGGTTTTTGGAAGGTGGAACCTAAGGATGAAATTGTGGCAATGAAGTTGTTGAGCAGAATATGCACTGTAATCATGTGATTTTGAGATCTATGTACTTGACATACATTTAACATAGAACATACAGAACCCCCTCCCTATTGATTTTAGAAAGGCATGGACTGAGTGCCTGTTTGCGGATGGGGGTGGACAGAATCACCATTAACCAAAGAGGCAAGGGGTATCTGAAAATGTACTATTGTCTTACACAAAAAGTGTGAAATGTTGAAGAAGGGCTTAAAGATATTGTAAGTAGTAATAAGTAAATATGGAACCCTGAAGGTGTGAAAAGAAAACGACACATTTAATAGCCATGTAGAATGAAGTGGATGGAACCAAAAAAAAAGAAAGGATGCCCCCAGCGTAAGCACTTCACAGAAACTCGGCAGCCTGGAACGGCAGTGGACAGATGCAGTAGGACGAACGGAGATCAGATCAAAAGAGTGAGTGCAGGCCATTTTTTTATGTGCGTGTGTTATTTTTTGGTATGTGGTGCAGAAATAATAATTTCTTTCTGTTTTTTTGAATCAGAAATGGCTAGTACTTTGGAGTGGCTGGAGGAGTATTTCCCGCACGTGGAAATGTCTGAAGACAGCGACAACAATGGTACACAATGGTGTGCATATGGAGAATAGTGACCAGTATTTTATAGGCATTTAACTTATGGTGTTTTTTTTTGTTTTTTAACAGACCAGGAAAAAAAAGAGGAAAGGGCAACAAACAAGATAGAAGAAGACAGGATAAAAAGGATAGAGCAGAAAGTGGACATTTTGAACGACAATTTTCAAAGTTAACGGGAGTTTGTAGAGGACGTTGTGAGAGGAAATGTTTGGTACTATTGCCCCACATGCACCTAGCCTTCTTCTCCATTCCCTAGTGACCCATCCCCAAACCTGCAAGAGGAAAATAGACGTTTCAACGAAGTATCCATCCCTCTTCCCCTCACAAATCTTCCCTTATAACCAACCCGTTTTAAATCCAAAATCCCCCATATTTGTTTCAGTGTCCGCTTCCCCTGCTGTTTCTTTAGATTGATGTGTGTGTATGTGTGTAGTAAATGGTTTTGTACAGTAGTTGTAGAGAAAGAGTTTGTGTGTAGTTTTGTTTTTTTAAAAAGACGTAAAATGTAAAAACACACAAGATGTCCGGAATGGGTGTAAATAAGTAAAAAGGAAGTGTGGGAAGGACAGTACAGTGGTCCATATTGGGCGCAGTCAAAATGGTGCCGTCCGTAGAACAGGCACGGTGGCCAGCAGGTTCGTAGGCAAACAAAATGGAGTTGTTCTAAGGACACTGGTACTGTCCGTACAGTGAACATTACATACGTGCACATGCGCAGTACAAACGAAAGGATTGGCAACATGGCGCCAGTTGCTAACTGTACGTCTCACTTGTGTCACACTTTGAAGTAGTTTGAGAACCCGAACACTGTCCGTAGGACACTTGTGCGCATTCGCATGTTTGCATCTTTGCATCTTTGCATTTGCTATCCAGGGGACTTTCATTAAGGGGGCGGTTGTGTTGAGGACGTCATGTTATGACTGCTCCTATGCTGTGCATGGGGACTAGTTTCTGCGGTTTGTGTGCTTCGGCAACACTAAAAATGAACTTGTAGGCACAAGGCAAACTATTGAGGAGTGTAAAAATGTTATTTCACACATCCCAAACAATAGGCCACCTCATGAGTTGCTGTGTAAAATGTGTGTACGGCTTTGTAGGGATGAAGACGGGCGTGAGGCACACCCTTGCACCCTTTCAAAAGGCCACACCCCCAAGCGCATCTTCATTGTCCTTCTTGCTATAGTATATAGAGGTGCGTTGCCTTTACTGCTGTAGTGACAAAAAGGAAACTACTCGGTATGGCTTCCATGGCTGCTGTTGGGTTATTAGCCTCTGCACCACCCCCCAAACCCGCCACCATCACCACCTCACCAAGGGCCTGCAGAGAGATATATGGGTCAGGATGTAGAGATTGAGGAAGAAGAGGAGGAAGAGAATGAAGTGGAGGAACACCGCACTAGGAGCACTCGGCGGGAGTCGTGGGTGTGGTGGTTGTTTTCCATTTATGGGAACGTACCAAAAGCATGTGAAAACCTGGTGAAGTCTAACCAGTGTGATGTGGGAGATTTGGAGCGTACAGTTTTGGTACGACAACCATGAAGCAACACCTCACTTCATTCCACACTGCGGACATTCGCAAGGTGGTGCCATGTGAGGAGCGTAGTCGTTTGAGTTCCTCCACAGCATCCTCGGAATCTGCTCCTCCCACCACAAGAGACACTCCTATGGGAGAGCGCCTCCCTCCAGTTGCTTCACAAGCCATTCGCAATGCTGTGGACCCTTACCTTTCAATGGTGACAGTAGTGTGCACAGATTGTGATGCAGTACTCTGCAGGGGGAGAGTTTTCGAAGTGCTTTTGAGGCTGCAGTCACTGAGCACCAGAATATTTGCTCCTTACCTAAATAAAGATCACCCGTGATATTTGTCTGTTGAGTTGCCCTTTCTTATGCCCGTGGCTGGTGTCCCTTCCTTAGCCTCCTTTCGCCTCTCCTCCTAGTGTGTCGAGTGCTGTTAATTAATGAACGTAAAAACATAAAAAATGACAGATGCCTTTCTCAGTGTAACAATAGAACTATGAAGTGAAGGCCATAGACCCCTGCGGAGTTCAGCAAAAGTTTGCGAACAGTCGTAGAGGGGAAAAAGGGAGGGTGCAAGCGGCACAAACGCAATAAGGTGTACATTGGGAGTAAGTGGCGGCTCTGAAAAGAGACTTTTGGTGGTGTGTTGTGTGGGTGAAAAACAGTGGATTGGGGAAAACAGATTGTCAGATAGGTTAGTGTGATTGCAAAAGAGCATTGCATGCATTTTGTAAATTGTGAAGAAACATCTGATTACCAGCATATGTGAGGTGGACTCCATCTCTGCGGAAAATGAAAGTGCTATGAAACAAAATGTTTTCATTGTGGAAAGAGGACATGACAACATCTCTTAAAAAGGCACACACAGCCATATTCACATTGTGTCTCGCTTTCTCCATTTGTGGACCAAATGTGAAGAATGCAACCATTTTTGTCTTTGGGCAAAACAGGAAAAAATTATTTGACAATTTGGAAACATGTCCATGAGCTTCGCGAGTCCTTCCTTCATGGCAAATTGTAAAGAAATGCCAGATGCATTGGCCTAAACTGTTTCGTCCACAATGAATGATGAGTATATCTGGAGGACGCTCTGTCTGTAAAGAGGTACCAAGTTCACCCATCTCATGCCACGCACGCCATGCCAGTGCACTTCCTCATGTTGAAATCCGATATTTGTAGATAAACTGCAGCTTTCTGCATGCACCTTTAACCAATGTATCCATAAGTCTCCCACAAAAGAGATAATCTGTTTTCGAGCATGGAAAGCCATGACTGTGTGGTGTCTTGTGAGGGAGAAGATGGTCTTACTAAAGTTTGTCAGTCAGAACACACCTACTGAACTTTATGGACCAATCCCTAGCCCCACTCATTCTCATTTACATGCGGCTCCACCCTTCAATCCCCGGTGGTGATATGTGTTGCTTGCTAACTACCGCCATGTTCGCGGACATGTACAGGATCAGAGAGTGATGACGGTACATTAAAGTACTATTCCCCTTTTTGCCCTTTAAGGTAGGCTCTGAAAACAGCAGTTTTTTTATTTTTTGCCACATATCGTACAGACATGTGGTATTTTATGTATTTTTTGGGATTTTCTGTCCTTGCTTTTCTCATACATACATTACAGAACCTTTTCCAAAGCAAGTCTTATGTTCCAAAACAACATTGCAGTTCCCAAAGAGGCTAGCGGAACACCATCTCCTTCAAAGTAATGTGCACTGCTGGGAGCAATGTTATTGTGGCTACAAAAAAACATACCAACTCGTAGCATGAATGCATGCATCCCGCGATTGATGATGCACCTCCCGATGCTTTGATCTGGACAAAAAACAGAAGTATTGTTCCATTGCACTCTCGGGAGTAAAGCAGAAAAAATAAATTTAGATGTTGGGAAGATGGTCATGAGTGATTCAACCAACTGTCCCAAATCTGCCAACAAACTACATGAAGTCAGGTATCCCAAGTGGCAAGCATCATAGTGCAAAATTACCACATGAGGAGTGGTCATTCGATGCGTGTTTCTGCAAACTTGCAAAATTGCTGCAGCATTGGCGTCAGTGTCAGCGCTCCACACCACCTCCACTCCTCGCACATCGAAATGGTGTGCCACATGCCTACTCTCGGCATAGTGTTGTAAGCCTCGCACAAAAATGTCTCCAATCAGCAAAACCCTAACCCCCTGCTCCTCTGCCATTTTCAGTGTGTGCACTGTCTTTCGACAAAAAAGACTAATGTGAACATCTGATTGGCTGATACCTACAGTCGTCATGCCATGCAGGATTTGCTGTAGAAACCCATATGTGACACGCCCTACCAGCGGACAAGCGCTGCCTACGTGTGGCACGTAACTCTTACCCAGTCCTTCCACCCTTTCTACAGCGGTACCAAAGCGAGTCCCTCATTGGATACAACTAAGCGGGCTCACAATCATCCACCAATCTCATAGAACATCGCTAATTTTAACTCTGTCATCAACATTGCGCACTTCAAAATTACTGTTGATTCTTAATGAAAATTGCATACCATTGCAAATCAACTACTTCACACGCGACTGTGCAAGGATTGCAAATTTCTACATACAGCTCCATGCATGTGCACATGCTTTGGTATAGAGTACAGGTATGTACATTTTAATCAGAGTACATGTGGAACCCTTATAATGTAAAATAGACAAAATAATAACGGTACATTTCCATAGGGAACACATAACAAGACTCCCCCTTGCAAAGTGCAACAATGCCGATTTGTCATTAACAAATTTGCCAACTGCTTACTGACCTCTGCATAACCTGTACATGCGTTGCAAGCATGCCTATTTAGGCATAGCTCTCAACCATTTTTGTCTTAAAGGCGGGTGAAATCAGCCGATTTTGTTTTTGGCGGGTGAGACTTCCATTGGATAGAATGGCCATGCAGGAGGCTTGGCGGGTGAGTCTGCCCTTTACAAGGAGGGTAACACCCACCAAAAGCGTGTGAGTTCAGAAGTAGAATTTAGGGCAGACCTCACTTTTGTATGTGAAAATGTCGAAGTTCTGTACTCTGTACTGCCTACAGTAATGCTTCTTGCAATGTGATTGTATGAGAATAGTAATCGCTCCCGTTTGTGGTGCTCACATGTCCTTCGGAGGGTCTCCCGATTTTGGACATCGTGCTTTTCATTAACAAGTTCAAAATGTTTGCCCATCTAGTACTTTGCCCTATCGCTTACAAACCTCTCTCCTATGCATATTACATTTTGTAAAGAACAAGGCATTTCCAAACCCTTAAAAAATGTAGTTATTTTGAAGGGCTTTCAAGTACCATATTGAAAGTAGTATGGAAAGACTGCATAAAGAGAAGTGAAATGTGCATGTCGAATCAGTTGAAATATGAAAGTTTAAAGTACAAGTAAAGTGTGCAGTATCATAACCGCTGCAAACACACAAATTAATTGATATCGTTTTTTTAATTCACAGTGAAGACTACTGTCCTGAGAATCAACAGCATCTGCACTGCAGACGACATATCTGAAGAAACCTGCTCATCTTGTACAAAAAAGTAAGTATAGTACAAACTTCATATTGTAACTACTCCTTAAAGAGGCTGCGTGGGTTATTTGTTTATTTTGAGCACCAAAGCAAGCATTCATTTGTAAACCATTCTACCTACAAATATCCATTTATTGAACAACAGGTGGAATGGCTGACAAATCCCTGTGTGTTTGGTACTGAAAGAACATAGGGAATCCTTAGAAGGTTAAATTGTGAAAGTAAGTTGTGGTAGCAGGTTTTTGGCATTTCGGTTATTAATAATGGTTCTCGTCACAAGTAGGGCACTTTGTACTCTCATCTAAAGCACATTTTACTAGTATACAAACAGTAAAGTAGCCTTACCAAATGATAGTTAGAGGTCACCGTGCATTGACACACCATGCCAAAGAGCCTCCCCATCACACGTATGCACACATGCACACAGCACACATACATTGGAGAACAGACCAAAGTATACTTTTTTTCTCAACAGCCACCAAAGAATGCCTACCAAAAAGCAGCTCCGTAGAAAGGAACCCAGAATTAGAGCAAATAAAAATAAAGGTGCCCAATGTAAGCATCCACCTGTTGTAGAGTTAGTGGAGAATCTTGGTAAAAACCACCTAATGCAGTTGGGTAACATAATATAAGAAGTCTCAACTACCCAAACTGTACCTCCTCCATCAAAAAGTGTCACAAAACACAGAAATGTTGTAAAAAAAAAAAAAACAGCTGCCAGTACAGCTGACAATGTTCCTAATAATCCTGATAGTGTGAGAATAACCCATAGTAAAAAAAGTATGTTAGCAAAAATGTTTCATCACAGTGTACTTCAGAATCTACTAAGAGGACCAAAATCATCCTAAACCTTAAAACGTACCGTAGAAAGTTAATTCTACAAGCACTTGTGGACAGTGCCATCCGTCTCAAAGGGAAGTTGTTCATATTAGTGTTGAAAAGGACGAAAGCATTAACAAAACTAAGTACCAAACTACAAATGAAACTCAGCAATAAACGGAATGTGAACAAAAATAATTTTTTGCATGTTTGTGGTGGTGAATGGAGTCACACAACAAGCACAGAGACATACTTTAATGAAGAAGCATACAAACAAAATCAAACAAACACAATTGCCATCCATAGCAGTGGACGAGGGTATGAGAAAATCAATACTACCATCATGGACCAAGAAACACTGCTTACAAAACTGTCTTCTGAAAACTCAGAATTACCTCTTGATTCAGCAGAACCACACCGTCCAGTATACAAAAATAGCCGTGCACATCAATGTGTGCCATTCCAAACAAAGCTTTCAAACCTTTACGTCAGTTCCTCAATCAATATGTAAAAGTTAAAGAGAAAAGTAAAATGAAAGTGCTGCAAAATATGTATATTTGTGTGGTGCGGAAAGTCACAGGACTAAAAGGACATTCATTAGCCTGCATTTCTGGCCCTTTTTGCAAAAGTACCTTCCATGATATCAAAAGAATAGCAGTACATCATTCCAAAGTAAGAAATTTGGTGTACACAATATACTGTGAAAAAAGTTCAGTTTCAGAATTAGGCAATTTAAATACCACTCTTCTGCATGGAACACCCAAATACTTACAAGAAGAAATGGACTGTATTCAGAAAAAGTATTTTGGAAGTGAAAGCCACATAGAAAATGCAACAGTTTTAGAGCATAGTGGCGACAATTCTGCACATAGCAACCTTCTATTACACACAGGTAGAAAAGAAATACTAAAATTTAAAAGGTCATCGGCTGAAGTACCAAACCATGTGTGTGTATGTTGCCGCAGAACATTTTACAAAAGGAACACGAAAAATGTGGACATAGCATACAAAATAGAAAACAATGAAAACTCCAAATGGTTTGAATTGGCTTTGTATCTTTTAGCTGAAAGCACATATGAAATAACTGAACGCCTAATATGTTGCAGTTACTGTACTGCAAAATTAGACAACCACACTCCTTCACGTGCAATTACAAATAATTTGGAATTGTTTCCATTACCAAAAATCCTGCAACAGCTCAATTTGTAAGAGCGCATAATAATTCAAACAGTTCACCCATTTCAAGCAATTATACGCCTTCATCCAAAAACAGCAAATTTACCTTCCTCTGAATTGGTGAAAGGAATTCGTGGCAAAGTAGTTTACTTGCCATTAGATCTAATGGAAAATGTGCACACTCTAGGAGTAGAATGTTCAATAAAGCATTCTTTAATAGTCTTGGTAAATTGAGTATCAACAAAGGATAAAAAAAAATGGCAACAATTAGAATGCTTACACAAAGTAACACAAGCATTGCAATATCTAAAAGATAACAATGAGTATTACAAGGAAACAAATATTGATGAAAGTTTATGGCAAACAACTGAAATAATTCAAGAACCATCAGAAACTGGGCAATTTGAACGTTTGGATCCAGCTACAGTATCCACTCTTTTGGACCATTGCACAATTCATCCATTGCATTCCAATGAAAGCATAGATGATGCACTAGATACTTACCAAATGCAACAAACCAAAGGGTCACCAATGAGTATTTGGGAAAAAAGTATAGAAGCACATGCTTTTCCACTGCTATTTCCAACTGGCAAAGGTGGGAGATACGATGATAGACCGACTCAGAGTGGGGCATCAGAATACTGCTCATTACAAATGTATTTGCAAGATCCCAGATTTAGACAAAATGTGGAATACATATTCTACCTACTCTTTGAAAGTGAATTAGCAACACTATGTTATGGAGTTGCACACATTCTTAAATCTGGAACGCACTTTCAAAATATGTCAGGTATGCAGTTAATACAAAAAGTACAAGAAAAAGATGAGGTTTTAGAGTCAAGTATAACAAATTTGTTTGCAAACATGTGTGGTACAAAGAAATACTGGTTCAGACGGCACAGAGACGTGCGTTGCATGATCAGAAACCTTGGACCACCAACTTGGTTTGTTACGCTAAGTTGTGCAGAGTATGCATGGGAAGATTTGCATGAGTTCCTACGCACAGCAAACAGCAACAAAAACAACATAGATATATTAACACCTGGAGAACTTTGCTCTCTAGATCCAGTTAATGGTCCTCAATACGATACTGGCGCTAAACCATGGCGCTATTAGCACCATGGTTGTTGCCGGTATCGTAACGAGTCTGCCAATGTTCAATGGGGAATTACCATCCCATTCCAAGGTTGGCGGGGCAGTAATTCCCCATTGAACATTGGCCCTTCCCCATTCCCATTTTTGTCCCATAGGGCTCAATGGGACTGGGGAAGGTGCTAAGTACGGTACCGCAAATTGCGGTACCCTACTTAGCACCAAGGTCCCTTTGCGGGTCCCTACTTTAATGGCTGGTCTAGACCAGCCATTCAGGTCGGGTCCCGCAAAGGGACCTCATAGTAAGGCGCTAAGTGTTTAACGGCGCCGCAGCCTTTTACGGCACCGTTAAACACCTAGCGCCAGGGTCCTAATGAGGCCCAATGGGCCTCATTACGACCCAGGCGGAAAACCATGGTGCTAATGGCACCATGGCCCATGCCGGTAATTTACCGACTCTGCCATGTAGAAAGGGGGAATTACCACCCCATTACAAGGTTGGCGGGGCGGTAATTCCCCCTTCCTCCATGGCCCTTTCCCATTCCCATTTTTGCCCCATAGGGCTCAATGGGAATGGGGAAGGCGCTAAGTACTGTACCGCAAATTGTGGTACCGTACTTAGCACCAAGGTCCCTTTGCGGGCCCCTACTTTAACGGCTGGTGTAGACCAGCCGTTAAGGTCGAGTCCCTCAAAGGGACCTCGTAATCAGGCGCTAATGGGTTAATGGCACTGCATCCTTTTACGGCGCCATTAACCCATTAGCGCCAGGGTCGTTATGAGGCCCAATGTCTCAAGATATTTCCATCATCGTTTCATTGCAATGCTACACTTTATTTGCAGTAAAACTGTTCCTCCCCTCGGAGAAGTGAAACACTTCTTTTGGAGAAAAGAATATCAAGCGAGAGGATCACCACATAGTCACATGCTGTTATGGATCAAAGGTGCTCGGAAATTTGGGCACGACAGTGATAGCACTGTTCTGCAGTTTATCCAAAAATATGTCACATGTGAAATCCCTTCACAACAGACAGATAGTGAGCTGCATGGGCAGATTTTACAATTTCAAAGAAACAAATGTGGCAAATATTGTCGCCGTAAATACAAAAACAAAGATAAACACTACACCAAAGGCTGTTTTGCTTTCCCTAGACCAGTTACAGAAACAGGTGACGTAATGACGTAAACCACTTCATGTCTTCAGTTTGACATAGTGTTAAAGGTAAATCACCTAAAAACACATATTACATAAAAAGAAGGGAAGAATCAAAATATATCAATGATTACAATGCAATCATTGCACTATTATGGAATGCAAACATAGATGTGCAGTACATTGCAGACAATTCAACAGCCTACTTAACAAAATCAGAAAAAAAACAGAGCTTCAGGAACTCTGGGATGACCTAGCATCAGACAAAACATTATCACAGAAATTGTACAGCCTAGGCATAAAAATGCTCTGTCATAGAGAATGTGGGGCCTATGAAGCAGCAGATTGTTTAACTGCACTGCTTTGTATGGAAAATCAGACAACATAGTATGGCTCAGTCTTGTTCCTGCAAAATCTAGAAAAAGAGTGTTAAAATCATATGAGGACATAGAAACAATTGCCAGAAATGATCCCAACAGCCAAGACATTTTAAAAAACAATTTACTGGACACATACTATCCGAACAGGAGTACCACTCTGGAAAGCATGTGTCTATATCACATAGCTCAAACCTTTGCATACAAAAAAGTAATGTAAAACCCGATGAAAGCAAACATCGATATAGAGTGACCGATTGTGAAGGGAGCTTAGTGAAACTTAACAAACGAAGCTTAATTAATCATGTGAAATTGTCATTAAAAACTCCTCAACAGAAAGAACTATGTTACTTGTCTATGTTACAACTTTTCAAACCATGGAGAAAAGAGGAAGACATACTAGATAATTATGAGTGCCATGAAGATGCTTTCAAAGCAAATGAAAGCACTATCACCGATGGTAACTTTACGCAGTACAAAACAATATTACACAATGAGCAGCAACAGGAAGAAGAAATTCCGGCCCAACTAGATAAAGGGCCTCATTACGACCCATGCGGAAAACCTTGGTGCTAATAGCACCATGGTCCATGCCGGTAGCTTACCAACTCCATCATGGAGAAAGGGGGAATTACCACCCCATTACAAGGTCGGCGGGGCAGTAATTCCCCCTTCCTCCATGGACCTTCCCCATTTCCATTTTTGCCCCATAGGGTATAATGGGAATGGGGAAGGCGGTAATTACGTTACCGCAAATTACGGTACCATAATTAGCACCAAGGTCCCTTTGCGGGTCCATTCCTTAACGGCTGGTAAAATCAGCCGTTAAGGTGGGAACCCGCAAATGGACCTCGTAATCAGGCGCTAAGTGATTACTGGTACAGGTACCCTTATCGGTACCGGTAATCCCTTAGCGCCAGGGTCGTAATGAGGCCCAAAGACTCTTCCGACAGTAGTCAGCCTTCTGTAACAGGAAGTCAAGAACCATTAGGACAACCACTAATAGCAAATGAGGCTGAAGTTGCTATCGCAGAAGTAGAAAACACCATGTTTCAGTATCAAGAAGATACAGAGGTCTTAACTGTACAACAAGGAAAACTTAACAATGATAAGCGCACCATTTTTGAAGAGGTAACAAAACAAATTGTGCATGGTGTAAAACACGAAAATAAAAAATGTACCTGCCAAAATTACAAACCTATACTGCTGTATGTCAGTGGTGAAGCTGGAATCGGGAAAACATTCTTAATCAAAATTACCAGCAAGTTCCTTCAACAATTGACAAACAACAAACTGTCAGCTGTTGTAACAGCCCCCACAGGCTTATCTGCCTCCAACATGGGCGGTGTGACTTTACACTGATTACTAATGCTTCCATTAGAGCATCAAAATAAATTAGACTACTACAAACTTTCTGCAGAAGCTGTAATGGAATTACGTAGAATATTGAAACACATGAAAATGCTACTAATAGATGAAGTGAGCATGGTCTCCAATCTAATGTTGGCTTTGATTCATCTCAGATTGCAAGAAGTACTTAAAAGTAATAACGAAGAACTCTTTGCAGGGAAACACATTATCGTTTTCGGAGATCTTCTACAATTGACACCAGTAAAAGGTGAACTGATTTTAAAACCTTAGGACACAAACTCTGCCGGAAAACTGTTGGTAGCATAAGTAATGTTAACCTTTGGCAACATTTCCAATACAGACAATTATCTGAGAACATGCGGCAATCTGCAGATCTCACTTATGCCAACATTTTGAAAAGTATTAGAGTTGGTGTATTATCGCAAGAAGCACAATCGGTATTGAAAAAGCGGCATATACATGCACTTTATGGCGATAATGCATGTGCAACTGATGTTATGGAACAAATAGCACACAAAAATGTCAATTGTATGGCCTTAATGCCAACTCTTGCAAGCTGTTTCAAATTCAATGAAATAATGTTAAAGAAAGAAATGGAAGCAATAATAGAAATTAGCGCCACAAACAAACTAGACAAACATGGTTTGACACTACCCATGTGTGAGCAAGCCACAACAAGACTAAATAGTTTAGAAAATTCAATCTCCAACACAGCTGGGTTGGAAAAAGTATTGAAATTATCATTAAATTGTAGAGTAATGCTTCAACGTAACCTTGATGTAGAGCAAGGGCTAGTTAATGGAGCACTGGACACAGTTGTTGGCTTTCAATCATACCCACGTGATAGCAGCATTCAGTTTGTCAATATTCGCTTTGATAAAGTTTCAGAAGTAAAAAGGATAGGGCGCTCAATGGCTCGATTCCTTCTCTTCAAAGACATGTATGTCCGTAGAGAGCAATTTTCTCTAACTCTTGCCTATGCAGTTACCATTCATAAATCCCAAGGTCTTACCCTAGAGAAAGCAATGATAGATATAGGAAAGACAGTGTTTAAGGAAGGCATGAGCTACGTAACATGATCACGCTTATGTACACTTGACGGTCTAATGCTAATAAACTCTGATTCAAGTAAAGTCAAAGCTGGTATTCATTGCATTCTAGAATACAATAGATTGTGTTCACTGTACACCCCTCATCTGAAACAATACCCTGTTCCAGATAAAGTGAAACATGGTAAAAGAAAAGTAAATGAAACAGAAATGCAACAAAATGCAACAGGAAATTCTGCAAAGAAAAGAAAAGAAGCTAAAGTTTCATCAATTGCCGCAAACATAGAAGAACCTATTAGAGAATGTAAACCAGGCACATTGGCAAAGAAGCAACAGAAAAAATGAAAAATGCACTCAGGTACAGAACTTGCTGGCCCATTCAAATTTACAAATGAAAGTGGGGTGCGTTGCTATGCAAATGTAGCAATGAATATTCTATTTCAATTGCCACCAATTGTTAACAATATTTATCTGCAAAGCACAGACCAATTGTGTTTGAAAATGTTAGTGCTGCATAGAAACGCAACAAGCAATCCTGACAACACATACAGGGCCTCATCACAACTTTGGCGGTAACCCTTAAATCTGGCGGTAGCGCTATTACCGCCGGATTTAAGGGTCTGCCAAATCAGGACTTCAGCGGATTTCGCCCCAGCTCTGAGCTGGGGGGAAATCCGCTGAAAAGTTGCATTCATACCGCCAGCGGGATTAGCACAGAATTTCCCGATTGAGCCCAATGGGGAATGGGGCATTCTCGAATGGGCTCAATGGCGAATGGGGACTTCCATTACCGCCAAACTTGTGATCCAGCGTTATTAGCGCCGGGGGGTTTGGCGGTAGGGCAGATAGCGCCAGCGCTAATAGCGCCGGCGTTACTGCCCAAGTCGTGATGAGGCCCACAGTGTTTATGGTATGGAGTAAGGCAACAATTGGACGACTGTGCTGGAATAGTGAGATTCACTATGAACTCACAAGAAGATCCACAAGAATTTCTAATGTACATACTATTAGTACTATTAGTATTGGAAAACAAAAGCATACCTGTAAATGAAATCTTCCAAATTTCGTACATGTGGAAACATACGTGCACTCTCTGTAACAAAGTGATACAGGAAGAAATTCCAAATGAGCGATTTGTGTATATTACCATACCAAATTGTGAGAGCATTCCATTTCAGCAACTTGTACAAAATGCAAACCATGGCAGATTATTTAGTATTTGCAATTCAGACAATCGCTCTACCTTACTGATACCATCACATAGTGCCTACATAATAGTTATGCTTCTACGCCATAATGCAGTGGCACCAAAAACAACTGCAAACTAACTGGATTTACACACGGTCAAGTGTCACTTGGAAAGAAAACCTTTACAACAGTAGGAATAATCTACCATGCAGGAGCTACAACCAATGCAGGTCACTACACTGCATACATTAAAAAGAGTTCTGGATGGTTTGAATGTAATGATAGCACCATTACTCTAAAGCAGAGGTTGCCAGCTAACCTAACAAATGCGTATTTAATGTTCTTGAAGCCAAAATTTACGTCATAAGGTGTACTTCAAAACTGTCAACAAAGTATGTGAAAGACTAGAAACAGTTAGAATACACCCACAGGTATCTAACTACCCAACAGGATGGAAAAAGGACACAAATAAATGATTATCACAGACCTTTGGAAAGAAATGCACATGCAGAATACGCCTAAACATATGTAACTGTTGTTAAAAATCGGCAGAAAGGCAACAAAGAAAACATTAATGGGAAAGATAAAGGAAACAGGATATGTCAACAACACAAATAAATAAGTATCACAAATCTGTAGGAACAAATGCACAGTTAAAATACGCCTACAGGTATCTAACTACCCAAAAGGATGGAAGAATGACACAAATAAATGATAATCACAGACCGTTTGAAACAAATGCACAGGTAGAATATGCCAAGTGTTGGTAAAAATCGGCAGGAAGGCAACAAAGAAAACATTAATGGAAAAGACGAAGGAAACAGGATGTAACAACGGCACAAATGAATGAGTATCAAAAATTTGTAAGAACACATGCTCAGTTAGAATACGCCTACATGTATCTAACTGTTGTTAAAAATGGACAGGAAGGCAACAAACATAACATTGATTAGAAAAATGAAGAAAACACTGAAAGGAAAAAATTAAGTACTTAGTTGCATAAGAAATGAAGGTTTTTTTTTTTAATCCGACAATGATTTTTCTCCCCAGACCCAAAGATTAGAAAAGCAAACAAAGAAACTGAGCACAATGCACAGTACACTGGTTTGTAAACTAAATATGAGGGTCTAAAAAAAGTTAACTGTCTATTATGCAATGTGTCAAATGTGGAAAAACTGCAAACATAAACACACCTTTTTCTTTCATCACAGAAATGGAAAAACTGATTTTCTGGATTCTGATCAAAGTAAGGAGTAAGTATATTGGCAGGCATTTTTTATACATGGGAATCAACTTGTCTAATCTATGGTAGTAATATGCTGCAGTGCCTGTAGGCTGGCCTTTCGTCTGCGGTAAGTAACCTACCACCTACACCTTTCAACCAATTTTCAAGGAGTACAGTTCCTATCCACAACCATCGCTGAATATGTAAAACATGGTCCTTGTAAATTAGCTGCTTATAAATGTACTTTGCGGACCATCATCTGCAGCCATGAAGTGAATAAACTAGGGCATGAACACAACGACCATAATCCACCACAACCATAGTAACTTGTAACTTCACTGCTTATAACTTCAGTCTTGCGTGCATGGGCTTTAGCCATGCACCCAAGACTGCAGGGTCTCCCCACAACTACCTTGGTGATGTGTGGTAGTGGGGGTTATTCTATATGTTTGTGCATGGGTGTCACATGTGGCGGTGGTTGTGGCCAGGGCCTACAGTCTTGTAAGTAAGGCCTTCGGCCTTTGGCCGATGGCCATGCATGCAAGACTCTGGGCCCTGGCCACAACCACCGTAGCATGTGCCACCCATGGCGGCATACTAATGATTATAATGATAACCATTACAAAAAACAATTCATTCAGGGCATGTTGTCAATTTCAATGTTCCCTAACACCACGCGTGTCCTTACAAATCTAACAACTTTCCCATGCACTGCATGGGCTGAAATACTGGCCTTATTGGACCCCTCATTTTCTGTGTGTACAAGGAGGCCACAGAACATATGTCATAAAGTAGGTATAAGTGTATTATTGGGTATATGGCCTTCGGCCCTGCACCCAAGAGTGCAGGATCTCAGCCATGCACCCAACACTGCACGCACTCCCCACAACTTGCCAATGAAAATGCAACACAAGGGGTGTATGCATGGGTGCCACATGCGGCGGTGGTTGTGGCCAGGGCCTAGAGTCTTGGGAGTAAGGCCTTCGGCCTTCGGCCGACGGCCGTGCATCCAAGACTCTAGGCCCTGGCCACAACCACTGTAGCATGTGCCAAGCATCGGAGCATACTAATGAATATAATAATAGCCATTGGAAACAGTAATGTGTTCACAGTATGTAGGCAATTTCAATGTTCTCTAACACCACATGTGCCCTTACAAATGTAACAATTCCCCCATGCAGTGAACGGGTTCAAATACTGCCCTTATTGGACCCTTCCTTTTCTGTTTGTACAAGGAGGCCATAGAACATATGTCATTAAGTAGGTATAAGAGTACTGTGCGTACAAGATGTCCATACACATTACATCATGACGACCAACCCCAGAACAAGTGCATTATTTACCCATATGTTAAGACTGTAGCCCCTGGGCACTACCACCGTAGCATGTGCCATCCATGGCGGCGTGCTAATGAATATAAAAATAGCCATTGGGAGAAATAATACAATCACGGCATGTTGTCAATTTCAATGTTGCCTACCTATACCCGTGTGCTTTCACGTGTTAAACATTTTCCTGTCCGCTACATAGACTGAAGTGTTACAAATTTCCTACCCACTACATGGACTGAAGGACTGTCGTTATTACCCCCCACATTTACTGTACGTACAAGGTGTCCATAGAAATTACATCATGACGGCCGAAGAACAAATCCATAGATCACCCATTTCTTACTGTCTGAACCTTTCCCAATGCTCTGTGACACAGAAAAATAGGGTAATGAAAAAAGCATGTGTACGCTGGTTGTTGCTCCGCTTTCCGCGGATCCAAGATGTCTACATGTATCTAACTGTTGTTAAAAATGGGCAGGAAGGCAACAAACATAACATTGATTAGAAAAATGAAGAAAACACTGAAAGGAAAAATGAAGTACTTAGTTGCATAAGAAATGAAGGTTTTTTTTTTTAATCCGACAATGATTTTTCTCCCCAGACCCAAAGATTAGAAAAGCAAACAAAGAAACTGAGCACAATGCACAGTACACTGGTTTGTAAACTAAATATGAGGGTCTAAAAAAAAGTTAACTGTCTATTATGCAATGTGTCAAATGTGGAAAAACTGCAAACATAAACACACCTTTTTCTTTCATCACAGAAATGGAAAAACTGATTTTCTGGATTCTGATCAAAGTAAGGAGTAAGTATATTGGCAGGCATTTTTTATACATGGGAATCAACTTGTCTAATCTATGGTAGTAATATGCTGCAGTGCCTGTAGGCTGGCCTTTCGTCTGCGGTAAGTAACCTACCACCTACACCTTTCAACCAATTTTCAAGGAGTACAGTTCCTATCCACAACCATCGCTGAATATGTAAAACATGGTCCTTGTAAATTAGCTGCTTATAAATGTACTTTGCGGACCATCATCTGCAGCCATGAAGTGAAGAAACTAGGGCATGAACACAACGACCATAATCCACCACAACCATATTAACTTGTAACTCCACTGCTTATAACTTCAGTCTTGCGTGCATGGGCTTTAGCCATGCACCCAAGACTGCAGGGTCTCCCCACAACTACCTTGGTGATGTGTGGTAGTGGGGGTTATTCTATATGTTTGTGCATGGGTGTCACATGTGGCGGTGGTTGTGGCCAGGGCCTACAGTCTTGTAAGTAAGGCCTTCGGCCTTTGGCCGATGGTCATGCATGCAAGACTCTGGGCCCTGGCCACAACCACCGTAGCATGTGCCACCCATGGCGGCATACTAATGATTATAATGATAACCATTACAAAAAACAATTCATTCAGGGCATGTTGTCAATTTCAATGTTCCCTAACACCACGCGTGTCCTTACAAATCTAACAACTTTCCCATGCACTGCATGGGCTGAAATACTGGCCTTATTGGACCCCTCATTTTCTGTGTGTACAAGGAGGCCACAGAACATATGTCATAAAGTAGGTATAAGTGTATTATTGGGTATATGGCCTTCGGCCCTGCACCCAAGAGTGCAGGATCTCAGCCATGCACCCAACACTGCACGCACTCCCCACAACTTGCCAATGAAAATGCAACACAAGGGGTGTATGCATGGGTGCCACATGCAGCGGTGGTTGTGGCCAGGGCCTAGAGTCTTGGGAGTAAGGCCTTCGGCCTTCGGCCGACGGCCGTGCATCCAAGACTCTAGGCCCTGGCCACAACCACTGTAGCATGTGCCAAGCATCGGAGCATACTAATGAATTTAATAATAGCCATTGGAAACAGTAATGTGTTCACAGTATGTAGGCAATTTCAATGTTCTCTAACACCACATGTGCCCTTACAAATGTAACAATTCCCCCATGCAGTGCACGGGTTCAAATACTGCCCTTATTGGACCCTTCCTTTTCTGTTTGTACAAGGAGGCCATAGAACATATGTCATTAAGTAGGTATAAGAGTACTGTGCGTACAAGATGTCCATACACATTACATCATGACGACCAACCCCAGAACAAGTGCATTATTTACCCATATGTTAAGACTGTAGCCCCTGGGCACTACCACCGTAGCATGTGCCATCCATGGCGGCGTGCTAATGAATATAAAAAAAGCCATTGGGAGAAATAATACAATCACGGCATGTTGTCAATTTCAATGTTGCCTACCTATACCCGTGTGCTTTCACGTGTTAAACATTTTCCTGTCCGCTACATAGACTGAAGTGTTACAAATTTCCTACCCACTACATGGACTGAAGGACTGTCGTTATTACCCCCCACATTTACTGTACGTACAAGGTGTCCATAGAAATTACATCATGACGGCCGAAGAACAAATCCATAGATCACCCATTTCTTACTGTCTGAACCTTTCCCAACGCTCTGTGACACAGAAAAATAGGGTAATGAAAAAAGCATGTGTACGCTGGTTGTTGCTCCGCTTTCCGCGGATCCAAGATGTCGGGCACATCCAAACCATCTAACGCATAACACGTCTCGCAGCAGCCAATGGACAGAGATGTCACATGTACGCGGTCATGACAGCAGCCCCTTAGCCAATGGCTTTCTTGTTCGTCGACCGAACAGGGAAGTGTGATCGCGGAGCGAACATAGATATCACTAATTATTTCAGACCTACTTTTTCATAATTATAAATAAACGTACTGCACGTATGGTGACAAAATTTACAAAAGCACGCTTTCTGGAACAAGCCCCTGTACCTGCCGCAGATTTCGTCAAAATCTGTCCAGCGGTTTCACCTGTAGCCGTGCGCAAAGTTTTTCACCCATTCAGTCTAGGGGAAAAAAAGAGACGTTTTGGGAACCCCCCTATAACTCCGCTCCCACTGTACGAATTCTCACCAAACTCTATAAAAAAATTCAGAGTGCCCATATACTTTTTTTCCAAAGTTTGGTGAGGATTCGCCCAGGGCGAGCGGAGTTATAAGCCGCCCAAAAAGTGCTCTTCCTATGGAAACAGCAACTTAACCATAACTACATGGCCACCATATAACTTTTCTGCCTAAAACAACAATTCTTCAAAGTACACACCTTAACTCACCAGCCAGGGGTTACATTGCTTCACAGCATATCACTTTGAAGCCATCTCTCTACTCAGCATCTTCTTTCTATAACCATACACTAGTGCTACGGACAAAAATGATATTTTTCAAAGCATATTCATCTGTTAATTGCTCAATAAATATCAATCATTTCAACCCCCAACTGGGTGTCCCCACGAAGCACACATTAATTGAATACATTTGGGTTCAAGTCCATTTATCTATATGCATCCTGGTGAGCCCCATGCCACTTTCAGGTAGGCATTAGAAAAACCAGATTCCTCAAAATTGCACAAAATGCATTTCTAAATACTTGCCTTACATGCTTAGACATATACTAGTGTTAATCCTACTCATTTTAATATTTTTTTTCATAAAACCTTTCCTGATTTTTTAATACAATGTCTTCCTATTTTTTCAACATGAATGCTCCTACAAAATAATTTCCTAACTCACTCATAGCCTTGCTAAGACTATTTAACAACCATATGTACCTGTTTCTCCTGCTCAAGTTATCTCAGTTATATTATCTCAAAGAACAATCTTGTTCTTTCTGTGCAACAGCCTTTCTTTTCCCTGCGATTATAAATTATTTTCTTTGGACCTTGCCAGCTGATCTCTCAGTCCTTGAATGGGGCATCGAAGTTGCTTTCAGAACAGCTTCAAACATTATTTATTTTGCATGCCTGCATTGGCCTCTTACCAAGCTACACACGTTGCTTTAAGAAAAGTAGCTCTATTTCTTTGAAATTACACTTATAAAATGTTCAACACGTCTTGGTTTTGAGCTGCTGTACCAGGATGTGATGGCGGTTTTGTGTTTTAATTTGATTTTCACTCCCCGAATCCTTTCTGCTGCAGCTTTGTAGATAGCTGTTTAAAGCATGATTAACTTTTCTCTTGTGTTGTTGTGTCTTATCTCTCCTTCAAAGATGTGAACCACACTGTAGTTTTCTATTGTTGCAGACATTTTGGATTCCTGAAGATGTCAAGTGTTTAGATTCAAAGAATTAACCCTGTGGTTCCCAATGCCTGCCTCCCCTGCTGCAGGGGTTCAAAATGACTGCAAATCATCTTTCCTTACTAAATAATGCAATTTCTTTACCGGTTTCAATTATGTACACCTAATTTTTGCTTCTCAACATATTTAATTGCACACATAACATTAAAACAGAGAAATACATGGATGTACAAGCTGGCTTCACATGTATCTTCCAGCGCTCATCACTGCTATTCCTGCCCCTAAAAATACCCTGATGGCATTCTAAACTATTTCCTTTTGCAGACCTTGTCTAGCGTGTAAACAATGTATCCACTGGACTATGAAATAGCTTCTTCTAGACATTCCTGAATGTAGGATTCTTGGGCTTATCTGCGACGCTCTCGTCACTCATCATTATCTGTGATGCTCCTTGCTTCACATCATTAAGAAACCCCCCCCACTACTTTTCTAAACTACCATATTTACATTTTAAACCATTGATTACCTTTAAAATTACTTTTGGATTACTTTTAAATTACTTTTCAATAGCTTCTAAATTATTTCTAGATTACGTCTAAATTATTTCTGGATTACTATTGGATAACTTTTTAAAAAAAAACCCTGATTACACTTGGATTACTTTTTAAAGACCTCTTAATAATACATGTCTTCATTTTCTCCCTCTTTACCTAAGTGTCCCATAATACATACCCCAATCCACAGGTGCCAAAGTGCCATGCTATTATCACATGCTGACAGTCAAAGGAGACCCCCCCTTTTGGCAAGGTCTAGGCACACTGCACATTCATTTACTTACCCATACACACTTCCCAGGGCACATACCCTCATGTTTGTCAGTATAAATACATTCTTGTCCCTGAAAGAAAGTTCTCAGGGCCCCTTCGTGGTTAGCCAAGTGAAGAGGAGAGCCCATTGCCCTCCCTGGGCATGACACCTGTGGATCAGGCAGCAGCGACGGGACACAAGGCAAAAGGCAGACAGGTACCTGGGCTGGTTTCAAAAGTCATCTTTAATGCATCGCAGGATACCAAGAAGACACCACCAATGAGCTCCCAAAATCACTGGGTTTATATAATTTTTTATGGCTGGTGGAACATTTCATTTTATTATTCAATACATTTTGATTGGCTCTTTCAATTAAAGCAAGCCCTTATCTGCTTGTGATTGGCTGGCTCAACTGTCACTTATCAAGCCCACATGACACAATTTGGCAGGCCTCACTTGACTGCCATATAGGCTAATTAAATGTGTGGAAGATCCTACTGACCTTTATTGTAAATCATTTGATGGTTTGAAAGGAGCAGTCTTTTCCAGATCACTGGAGTCTTGTTGGCAGGCTATACCATGCGTGTTCATCACATTTGTTGCAAACCAAATAGCTGTCTGCTCTAATTGCTACTTTCCCAGCACGCTAACTGGCCTCCCCGGACCATCAATGTCAGAATTGCTGCCAGGAAGTTCTAAATATATGCCCCAGCTGCAGTGAACTATCCATAAACTGCTGTTAGAGAATTATTTAATTATCTTTGCATGACCATGGGTTTTTTCCACCATCCTTTTTTCCGACAGCAATTTTAGAATCTACCCCATCTGAATACTTGGCCATTCTATTAAATGGCAACCTACTTTTGAGCATAACTTATTTTCTGTCCAGTTCCCAGACAAGGTTTCTGATATTCCTGATATATGTGTACTACCTGAGATACCCTCCACTGCGTAAGGCATTCTGACCCTAAAACATATATACTCTAAAATGTGTTTTTTTTGTCCTAAAAACACTACAATTCAGATTTTTGCAATACTGAAGTAATTGATCAGCCTGACAAGTTATCTGCATTTAGTTTGGGGTGGTAGGTGGGGTCTAGCATGTCTAGCACCTCCTCTACACTCCTCTTTGCTCCCAATCTCTTTCCATTGCATGTGCAAGAACAATATACCTTATATGATGCTGCTAATCTCAGGTATATCGTGTATGCATACCTTTTTCATACAGCTACATGTCTGTGTTCTGCACGTATAATTCAGCCTGTACACCTTTATTCTGACTGCTATTGTTAAAAGGGGCCTGTGCCTGTCGCAGAACATAGGCAACCTCATCATAAACTGCTAATAATTCCCTTAAAATGCCATGTGTTTCTTACTCTCATTCTAGCAGGAATGAGGGGGTGATGGGATTCAAAGGAAGCACCCATGCATTTTTAAATTACTGCAGGGCAGCATATCTAGCGTTCTGTTGGGATTGCAAATGTGAGAAGGAAGGTGGGCAGGTCACAACTGATTATGTATCCCATAATATCTATTTTTCTGGTGGGGTCCAAATGCCTCTGTGACCGGGTCCCAAAATCCCTAAAGATTGCTCTTTATCAGCCCAATGAACAAACGCCTATGCCTCCATTATGAAAGCACACTCATGTAAGAAAAGCACAACACTATCAAAGAATCATATCTGTTAAGCTTTTAAAAAATATTGTGCGTATCTTTGAGATGCCTGGCTAGAAAGGAAGACCTAAAGCATTGCTAAGGTAAAGTTTGTTGATTTAGATACAGCAACACATCTGATTTTAAATCAAAATGGAAAATGGATTTTAAAACCGGTTGTCTCCACAAAAGACAAAACAATGTGTTAAAAACGAAATATTAAAGATTCAATTAAATTTGAGTATTAATACAATTTGAAATCTATCAGTTCATGGCAAAAAGATGACTTTTATAGATTTCAAGAGGTGGATCAGTTTATTTGGACCTTAGGAACCTCTTTACAAATCAACAGTGGGATGTGTGCCTCCCTTAATCCCTTCAAATACCCCCCTTTAATAATGTTTAAGAGCAATCTCTGTGGTTCCCATCCAATGTATCATGCCTAGGAAACAAGAAATGCAAGGGCAGGATTAGACCAAACAGCAGGCCCCCAGGATCCTCTGCAACGTACATAATTGCCCATTTGCCATACTTATAACATTTTGATAAGCGTGTTTACATCTTTGTTTCTGAATTATTGTAGGAAGCTCACTACCAGAGATATGTCCCTCTTACTCATATGCAGTACATTCTCAATATTCACATTAAAACCGTGATTTGGTATTTGGAATAATATAGACACAATAGAAACTGATGGTGTAAAGGGACCATATACATTAATAAACCTTTTAAGTGTTTGTCACTAGGAGGCCCAATAATTGGTATACCTTGTCACTCGCTTCTGACTATCCTATGACTCCAACGATGTAAGTCGTTTAGTATAGTCAGTAATAAGTAGTTTAGTATAGTCTTACAGGCGCCATAGCAAAAGACATCAGCTTCCAAATGGCGCACAGCAATCTCAATAAATCCGTGTTAGCTGCTGCTTTCAAAGACATATTACATTGAATTTTGAAATCTTCAATATCGTCTTGAAAAATGTTTAGAGAAGGTTGTGGGACAGGCAAAATGTTTTGGTTCTGTGAAGCCATGTAAGGACAGTAATATGGAAAGTGGATCCATTGGATGTGGTGAAAGTAATCACTTTAATAACTCACGAAATAAGTTACATGTTATTGCAACAGAAGACAAATACCCAATGTAAATCCAAGAATTGCCTGTGTTGTTGGAGCTTTGTCTCTTGCATCATGCAAGTTACTTAATTTTTACCGCATTGGGTTAGGTATAATTTTAATATAATATATTGTAAATTCAAATAACTGCTTATCATTTAAAAATAGGTGCATCTACTACATCTTATATTTTGGGCCCAGTATATTGCAGATTACAACCCAACTGACCCATACACTCCCAAATTCATGTAAGACATTTTCCATTTACATTGATCAATTAGGGCAATATTAGACTTTAAAGGAGTAAACACGTAACATTTAGAACTGGACTATGAGAGGAAAGGGGCAGTTCTGTATTTTTATAAGGCCGTGGGTTTGCTTGAAGGATCGACCCAAAAGGTATTAATGATCATTTCTTTAAAAAAAAACAATATCTAATGTAATAAGACCCATTCACACTCAGGTGTGTGTGTATGTATGAGTGTGTCTGCATGTGAACATGTGTGTACGTTTGTTTGTGTTTTGGGGAGAAAAGTCATATTTGTCTTCCCACTTTATGATTTTTTAAGTCATTGGAGTCTTTTAACTATTTTTCAATAGATCCCAAATGCTCAAAGTTGGGTTGAGGGTGGTCTCTGCAGGTTTGAACAGAACTTCTTGAAAGCTCATCCTATGCTGGCTGAGATGATCATAAGCATTGTCATAAGTATTGTCTTAATGTGGAATAAGCACAACCACGTGCACAATGTTAAAAATACATGAATGTGGTGGAGTGGGAAATGGAGAAGTAAATGCTGAGCATATTCGTTTACATCTCCATTTCAAACTCTGCCCCATGTATGTGCTGACACAAGGGGGAGGGGGACACAGAGTGGAGATTAGATCTCTGCCATGCTTAGCTCCTACATCTTTTGTGAGCACTTTGTTTTACGCCTGCATGACAAACCAGATGGAGTGCACAGGGATCAATTAGTAATCACTGCCTGCAAGGCATATTTGCATGTGGGATTTACATTTTCACAAGAAAAAGGGAAATGTAAAAGCGAGTTTGCCTCACTTTTACTCTTTTCATCGCCCCTCAACTTTCTGAGCTATTATAATGCATGCAGCGGACCCGATACTACATTGTTGAGGCTGAGTCATAGAAAACAACACTTAATACATACTAAAATAAAAGTTATGTATGGAAGTAAAGCATGGGTCCAAACAGAGCAAAAAGCCTGACTTGACTGGGTCAATCATGGAAGAGAGTAATAATGCCCCTGCATGGAGCAATCTCAACTACTGTACTGTTTCATCATTGTAAAGTATGTGGCTGCATTTGTCCAATATTACTTTGCAGTCTACCTTTCCCCCTACTGTCTCTCATGTCACGGTTTATTGGATGGTCACTCTCAACTGAGGGAGTTTCGCCCCCAATTAAGGTGTTGCACAAAAAGGCGCTTAGCAGATTCAAATTTGGTTAGATCTCCAACCAGTATAATACCATTCAGCAGATACCCTCTGTATCACCAATAAGCTAGAAAACATGCCGGTGTATAGTAATGCAAATATTCAATGAAAATACTTTGTTAACAGGACGTTATGGTTAAGTTGCACTAATAAAAACCTATGAAATTCAATGAAAAAACTTAGTTAAAGGGATGTTATGCTTGCAAGTATAACCAAAAAAATCCTGTAATTCACCAGTTATGGTAAGCTAAGCAACCATAACTCACGCCACCATTGTGCACTGCTAAGAATAATACCCATGACATCAAAGATGACATCACAAATATCATTGATGACATCACTGATGACATCACATGTATAGCCCCTTCTTTTTTGTTCACTGACATATCTAGGCCAGGTGGGTTTATTCACTGACAGTCAGAAACTTGAATTTCAAAAGGTATTACATTTGTAGATTTTCTTACACTACTTTCCTTAAAGTTCAGTCACATCTTATGGGGCACATACATGGGGAAAGAAGCAGACCTGAAACAAAGCAATCATTTTTGTGCGTGAAAATAATAATTTCAGTTATACACAGTTGCTAATGAAACTGCCTCTTGTTTGCTTACTTTACTCTTCCTGTATAAGCCCCATATTTGTATGCATTGTGATTTCTTTATGTTTTGTATGTAGTAGTACAAGTATGTAGTAAGTGATGCATTATTAGCTACTTAGTAGATGTTTCACAGTACGGAATAGTCTGATACAGAAGCATTCACCGTTTTACTATCTAACATTGGAAAATTACAACTATTGCTCCTCTGTGGTGTATACTGCAGCCAATACATATGTTTCTGTTTCAGTAGGTTAATGTACTAGAAAGAACACTCCAATGGAATGTTCTTTGGAGCAGCACATTGTGTAATGAAGTCTGTAGTTCATTACACATCTCCCGATCATCCCTGACACTTTTTTGCCAACATTACATTCACAACCCTTTTGTAGGGACTTCCTATGAAAAGTAAATGTACAAGTGATGTCATCAGTGACATCATCAATGCTATTTGTGATGTCATCTTTAATGTCATGGGTGTTATTCTTAGAAGTGCATGGTGGTGGTGCGAGTTATGGTTGCTTACCTTACCATAACTAGTGAATTTCATTTTTTTTTCGGTTTTACTTGTAACCATAATGTCCCTTTAACAACGTTTTTTCACTGAAATTTCATAGGTTTTTATTAGCACAACTTAACCATAGCGTCCCTTTAACAAAGTTTTTTCACTGAATTTCATAGGTCTTTAGTAGCGCAACTTAACCATGATGTTCCTTTAACAAAGTTTTTTCACTGAATTTCATCGGTTTTTAGTAGTGCATCTTAACCATAACATCCCTTAAACACATTTTTTCACTGAATATAGATATAGATAGCATGAATTTCATAGGTTTTTCCTAGAATACCCTTAGTTATATAAATATACCATACAACATACGGAATCCCCTGTCCCGTGTTAGTGGGTGAAATGTCTGCAGACCATGCAAATGTCCGTGGACAGGCTCAGTCAACCTGAACACTGTCCAAAAGCTCAGGGGGTTCTTACATTGTTGTATCAAACAACACACACACTGAACATGTTCAAAGAGCATAATATAAATAAATGAACTTACAAATAAATTAGAAGTACAAACTGTATATGTAAGACATCTACAGTCCAATTATATATGATTTGAAACATAATGGAACATACCAAAAAAAATAAAATAACATATGCCTCCAGCAGAATGACCACAGTGATACTTTATACAGAAACTGCACAGCACATATCAACAGCACACCTACAAATCACTAACAGGAAAACTGAAACACAAACTGGTAAGTACACTATATTAATTCCTATAGTTATAAACTTTCTATAATATGATGCACTAAAACATTATTATTTTTTTTTTTTACACAGAAATGACTAGCACTCTGGAGTGGCTTGAAGGTCATTTTCCCCCGGAGGAAATGAGTGAAAATAGTGATACTAATGGTAGACACTGCAGTTTTCAAAGTAAGCCAATTAATACACATTATTTTATATGTACCTAACAATTTCTTTTAACAGAACATAAAGAAAATAAGAATAATACTGAAATAGATACTGTGGAAAATCATCTACAGCATTTAGAGCAAAAAATTGATCAATTAATGACCAATTTCATTATTTTGAAGAACGTTTTAGAAAACCATATCATGGAAAAAATTAAATATCACTGTCCCACATGCACCTGTACCCCTTCTCCATGTCCCAGTCAACCATCCCCAAAAAATCCCCATCACCAAAAGCGTTATGATGAGACTTCAATCCCTTCCTCCCCTACCATCCAACATATAGAAAACCCTAAAGTCCCTGTATTTATCTCAATTTCTGCTTCACCCTCTCTTTCATAATTTCTATATTTTTGTACAATAATAAAATATTATGTATACTGTTACTATATTTCTCTGTGTTTTTTTTTTTAAAAGGCCGTTTGGGTGTCTGCGTACAGCGTGACTGCCCGGGATGTCTGCAATTAACCAAAATGGGGGTGTCCCAAGGACAATATGCCTGTTTGTACTGTCCACAATTAAAATGGAGGTGTCCGTAGGACACATAATCTGTCCGCCTGTCCGTAATTAATCAAAAAGGGGTGTCCAAAGAACACCCCCCCTGTTCGTATCGTCCGCAATCAAAGTAGAAGTGTCCGTAGAACACATAACCCATCCGATAGTCCGCAAAGTTGTGACGCACTTTAAATTAGTTTGGGGACCTAAACCCTGTCCGGTGGACACTTGTGCGCATCTCACCATCAAGTCCTACAAACATTACGCCTGTCCATAACTGTCCGCCGCACCTGTGTCGCACTTTAAATTAGTTTGGGGACCCAATCACTGTCCGTAGAACACCCGTGTGCATGCGCACAAACGACCCACGCATACGGTGTCCTATGGACAGCCGTCCCATTTGTGAACATGTCCGTGAAGTCATCATGTGACCTCACCCACGCTAAGCACTGACCAAGCCAAGGTATTTTACTGTGAAACTTCACCCTTGCTCATTTCCCAGACCATGTCCCTAGCGATCTGGATATTTTTTGGAACTTTTTTAACCCTTTTCTGTATTTGAATTGTCCACAGACATCATGGCTGTCTTCGAAGTGCTCCCCAAGCACCCCATAAAAGGCCACACTCCAGAACTGCTTCTCATTCTTTTTTTGGAGTTCCAGGACAGATACTGCTCCACATTGCTGGATTAATATTGTGCAGATAGCTGACTTTGCTGTGTCTCCTGACACCATTGGAGATGGCAACCATAGCTGCTGCTGCTCCTGCTGGTGCTAGTTCTGCCTCAGCATCACCTCTACCCCCTCCACCACCACCACCTCCCCAAAGGCCTGGAGAGGGGAACAGGCATGAAGATGCAGAGAGTGATGAAGAGGATGATGAGATTGAGGTAGTGGAAGTCCCTACTACTAACAGCCCCCATGGATCTTGGGTGTGGAGACTATTTACCACCGTTAGAGGGGTACCCAAAGCTTGTGCACACAAGGTGCCAGATGGAGCTCAGTCGTGGCAAACCGGGTTTGCACAGTTACAGGACTACCTCAGTGCGGCAACACCTAATATCGTTCCAAACTAGGGCAATTTGCAAGGCCGTCCCTTGTGATAAAAGTAGTAGGTTGAGTTCCTCTACTGGAAACTCTGTTTCTGCTCCTGTCACCACAAGAAACACTCCAGCGCGGAACCAGCCTCACATGTCATATGTGATCCTGTAGACCCTTACATTTCAAGGGTAACAATATTGTGTATGTACTGCGGACATGTATATTTTTGGGTGTACTGCGCTATCAAAACCATTATAGTATTCTCCGGGAAGAAATGGTGACTCTGAAAAGAGCTTTTTTGTGTTTTTTTTGTGTTTCGAAAACTTCAAGAGGTCAACAACTACCGCAAAAAAGATTTGCTATAATTCCAAAAAGGGTTGCAATGCATTTTGTATATTTTTCAGAAAAATCTGATTCCCAGCATGAGTAAGATGGACTCCAAAGAGAACATACCAACATCTCTCAAAAAAGCGTAAACAGCCTTGTTGATATTGTACCTTGCTTTCTCCATTTGTGGACCAAATGAAGAAGAACGCAGCCACATTTGTCTCTGCGCAATTCGAGAAAGAATTACTCGGGAGTTTGAAAACATGTCACTGATTTTCCCCAAGTCCTTCTTTCATTGCAAATTGCAAGGAGATTCTAGAGGCATGTCCGAAACTGTTCCCTCCACAATGAATATTAATAATCTCTGGATGAAAGTGTGTCATCAAAGTGGCACAAAGAGGAAAGAAATCTAACCACTTAATTCTGCGCACTCCATGCCAGTGCACAATAACATGAGGGAATCCAAGACCTGCAGCCACTCCACAGCGATATGCATGCTCCTCCAACCAATTTATCCACAAATCACCCACGATCCAGACAATCCGCCTTCTGAAAGACACACCCATAGCTATCTGCTCTCCTCTCAGGAAACAGACTGTCTGCCAAAGTCTCTCCTTACACATCACACCCAGTACAACTTATTGACCAATCCTTTGGCCTGCACAGTCTCATTTGCATGCCTCTCATCCTCAAAATCCCCATATGTAACACACAAGATCCATGGACAGCCGCGGTGTCCGTGGACAGTTCTTGAAATCTGAGAGTGGGGAATGAAAATTTTAATAGTGTACCCCACTTCCCCTTTGAGGGTGGCACTGAAAATGGCTTTTTTTTGTTTTTTTCTAAGTGCTTTATAAAAAACACCTTTCATTTTCTTTTTTTCACTTATTTTCTTCCTGATGTCTTCACACTATCCTCTATAAAGCACTCCTTATAGTTTGAAATAACATAGCATTTCCCAATATGGATAAAGAAATGCCATCTACTTTAAAAATGTCACCATTAACAAAATCAATATTGTCATTGTTACAAGACAGCATTCCACTTCTAAACAAGAATGCAGACATCCTTATGTTCACCTTGCACCATTTTGCTGGGGACAGAAAACATTACAATTCTCCCATAGTACCTTTGGCAATATTTCAGAGAAAAAATCACCTTGGCATTTGGAATAACCTCCATCACTGCCTGAACCAAGTTTTCAAGACCACTCAACAAACTAGGAACACAGATGTACCCCAAATGAACAGCACCCCAATGCAGTACCACTACATCTGGACTCTTCCACATGGAGAAACTCTTACAAGCTCCAACCACTGCCTGCATATCGGAAACAGGCACAGTTGACCAGAAAACCTCCACTCCTTCAAAACCAAAACTGGCAGCCTTATGTTTAAGCATAGCATACCTCTTTAAAGCATTTACAAACAGATCTCCAACAACCAACACCCTCAGTTTCTTCATCTGTGCCATCTTCACTACACACACAGCCTCTCTTCCTGCAAAGAACAACTTCAACACCTGATTGGCTAATCCATACAGTCCCCTTTGCATGCTGGATTTGCTGAGAAACCCTGGATGTGGCACGCCCTGTCCACGAACAGCCGCGTTGTCCGCGGACCCGCAACATTGGGGCAGCCCTTTTTCCCTTTCCACATCACTGTCTGCACCACTCTCTCGTTGGATACACATAAAAAATCACAAAAAGATTCACCCATCACATCCAAGAACTATACATCTAACTCTATCATCACAATTCAACACTTTAGATGAACTGTTCATCACTGTGAGTACAAGTGTCCTATGATTGCAAAGAACCTACAGCTAAAACTACTGTAAAACTCTTCACAATTTCTCCTTCCAGATTCAACTACATCTACATACATCAATACAAACTACAGGTATGAATATTTTGTTTCCAATAAATTTGCAACTATTTTATAAATGCATATGAACAGGGCACCGCCATTGACCCTGCATAATCTGCAAAGAAAACATACTTTAATTTCTCCCATCTCCTATAATCAAGTTCACTTACAAATCTGTCTACTTTCCAAAGTGTAATTTACCCATATTACTGATTGCAATGTTCAACCTATAATTCTCATATTTCCTTCTGTCATTTTTACAACCACGTATCCCTTAAGTCATTATTATAAATTCCTAGAATGCACACAAAACATGAGACCAGATTTTATTTTACAAAAGCATTGCAAGTACAGAAAATGCATGTATTTAAACAAAATGCCTGACATTTGCCATACTTGCAAAAGCAAACAAATACAAGTGTACATTCAGAACAGTGCTAATAGGAATGTGCAGCAAAAATATTAATGGAATTACACACACAAAAACATTCTCCCTTTCAATCTGGATATTTTTTCAAGCTTTGATTCTCACCCTACTACAACTTCCACTAATCTATTACTACACTAAACAATGCAACAGCAACACATACTTTCAAAAGTGCAACTCATAGGACACACCTATAAATACTCCACTAACCCCCTTAGGAATGAAGCTGATGCTTCAAAATCTCCATTCATATACAAAGCTATGCAACTTAACACATACAGTACCTCTACCTATAAAGAATTCCTTTTGCAAATGTAACTTATCTATTCTTCATGGGAAATTACTGTGACATTAACACACATATGTACTAACTTCCTTCTTTAACAATTGCAGTGAAGACCACACTCCTAAAAACCAGCACTGTCTGAAGTACAAGACAGAACCCAGAAGAAATCTACTCTTTGCATCCAACAAAGTAAGTGCAATGCTGTCATACTGTTCTAACTGTTATTCAAACACAATACAACTCTAGAATTGTAGAACAAACAATTGTATCAACCCTACAGCATTCAAATCAGTATTACTAATTGCACCTCAACAGGTGCACGCTTTGTATTGTTATCTCAACACCAGTATATTAACGCAAAAATACGAGAATAGCCTTCCCAACCTGAAGTAACAGCCCAGTCAACAATCACACACCTCTATATACATGCCTACCATCATGTTCAGACAATCATGCATAATGCACACTTACATTGCACAACGTCCCAACTCAGACTTTCTGTTTTCTCCAACAGACACCAAAGAAGGCCTACCAAAAAGCAACTCTGTAGAAAGCAATGCAAAAATATAGCAAATTAAAATAAAGGTGTACAAAATAGACATCCACCTCTAGCAGAATTTATTCAAAAAATTCAAGCAAAACAGCTAATACTTTCACTAAGGGAAACTAAAGCATCTTGCAGTAAAGACATGTTTTGACTCCTCTTTCAAAATGTAAAACTAACAGACAGTTGTTACAAAGACTGCAGATACCAGTAGTGCTAACACTGCACCAATATATCTTGATGTAGCCACAAGTAAGCCTACCAAAAAAATGATTTTACAAAAAATGAACCGCCACAGAGTCCTTCAGAACCTTATAAAAACAGGAGAGAAATCATGCTCAACCCTTAAAACCTACCGCAGAAAACTAATCCTGGAAGCTCTCATAGACAGTGAAATCCTTCTCAAAAGGAAATTATTTATATTAATTTTAAACAGAATGAACAACAAAACTAACTATTAACTATAACAAGGACTTCTCAACAAACAGAATATCAACAAAGATAGCTTTGCAAACATCTGTGCAGGTGAGTGGCATCACACCAACAGCACAGAACCATATTTCAATGAAGAAGCATACAAACAAAAGCAAATAAACCCAATTGCCATACATAGCATTGGACAAGGGTATGAAAAGATTAATAATACCATCATGGAACAAGAAATGCTGCTCACTCAAATATCTCCAGCAAACTTAACATCAACTCTCCATTCCACTGAGCCAATACGTCCAGTCTACACATTGCAATGTACATCAATGTGTAACCTAGCCAAAAAAATCTTTCACATCTTTATGCCAGTTCCTCAATCAGTATGTGAAAGGCAAAGATACATTGAAATTAAAACTATTATAAACTATGGACTCCTGTCCAGTGCGCAAATACACAGGACTAAAAGGACATTCATTAGCCTGCATTTCTGGACCTATTTGCAAAAGCACCTTCCACCATATCAAAATGATAGCAACACACCATTCAACTGTAAGATATCTTGTTCATAAACTGTACTACGCCAAAAGTCATGTTTTAGTACTTGCCAATTTAAATAACAATCTTCTGCATGGTACAGCCAAAGAACTACTCATAGAAATAGAGCATATCCAGAGAAAATATT